>NC_086454.1:344145788-344361016 GCF_028390025.1 Pseudophryne corroboree | reverse complement strand
CCCCAGCATCCACTAGGACGATAGAGAAAATAAGAATTTACTTACCGATAATTCTATTTCTCGGAGTCCGTAGTGGATGCTGGGCGCCCATCCCAAGTGCGGATTGTCTGCAATACTTGTACATAGTTACAAAAATCGGGTTATTATTGTTGTGAGCCATCTTTTCAGAGGCTCCGCTGTTATCATACTGTTAACTGGGTTCAGATCACAGGTTGTACAGTGTGATTGGTGTGGCTGGTATGAGTCTTACCCGGGATTCAAAATCCTTCCTTATTGTGTACGCTCGTCCGGGCACAGTACCTAACTGAGGCTTGGAGGAGGGTCATAGGGGGAGGAGCCAGTACACACCACCTGATCGTAAAGCTTTACTTTTTGTGCCCTGTCTCCTGCGGAGCCGCTATTCCCCATGGTCCTTTCAGGAACCCCAGCATCCACTACGGACTCCGAGAAATAGAATTATCGGTAAGTAAATTCTTATTTATTCACTTACTTTCACAAGATGACATCACGTATTCTTTACCACCAAACACATCTGTTTATTCACAGTAACATCTTCAATACTATAATACAAATGGAGTCTTAGGTCCTAATTCCGCATGGAAGGCTGATCAGAGAAATTGCGTTGTCTGCGAGTAAAAGGTGCTGCCCCGACAGGAAGAAAAAACGCCCCTTGCAAAATAGCGAAAGCAGCGCAGATCACCACATCCACTCGCAGATGCATACGCAATTCCCGGAACATCGCAGAATCTTTGCCGTCTGCGCAAATGTAAGTCTGAGGCTGCCAGACGGGTTGGAAGTGGTCTGCGCTGACGTCAGAGACCCTCCCCAAAAACGTCCGTGCGTTGTAACACACCCAGAAAACAGCAGGTTTCCACCCAGAAATGGCGGCTTCCTGTCAGTCAAACACTACATTGCGATTACGATCTGTACGCGTTTTCTATTGCTTTTCCCCCTCGCACGTGCGCATGCACAGTAATTCAATAATCGCTCCATTTGCAAAGGGGGAGGGGGGAGGCCCCCCTCCCTAGGGTTAATGGTCCCGTTCCCCGCTGACAGGACACTGAGCTCCTGAGGGTCCTATTCGCAAGCCTCACCACGGCGAGCGTACAGACCCGCAGCACGCCGCCACCCCTAACAGAGCCACACATGCTTCCACACCTCAGCCAGTATAAAGACCGGGAAGACTGCGCACCATTACAGGGGCGGGGCCTTCACTATGAGCGGATCCAGCAGCTCTCCAGTGCCATTTTCCCTCTGCAGCTTTACACGGGCAGCCTGTCAGGGAAGCGCAGCTCCTCCACACGGACTCCAAAGTACCTCAGCGGTACCAGGGGGTCATAGCAAAGGGGGGAGCAATAATTTTGTGTACTAAGCCCTATTAAGAGTACTTAGTTTGTGACCCAGCTAAGTTTAATCTTTAGCTATAGGGGAGCTGTGTGGCTGGCTCCAATATACTCTGTGTCTCCCTAGAAGGGCTCTGTGTGGGTTAACTGTGCTTTAACCTTTTCCTTACTCTGTGTGTGTGTGTGTTTCTTTCACATTTATCATGTTAAAGGAGTGTGTATCATGCACAGCAGAGTGTTTTTATCAATCTGGGGGATCACTGCAGTGTACTCAGGGTAGTACACATTCTCAGGCTAGTGGATCTGAACCAGTATGGTTAGATTCATTAAAAGGAATTAATTCAAATATTTCAAATAAATGATCCCAAAATGAGAAGGAGACGCAATATTTAAGGCAATCTGTAGACGACCTCATGAATAGAGATTCAGTGGTCATTCCAGCGTCTCAGACCCCTGCCATTTCTCCACAGAAACGTACTCTGGCCCAAATCATGCAGGCTGATACCGATGATGATGTATCAGACCCAGAGGAGGGAGAGGTGGACTTGGTAGGGGGATGCAGCTTTAGCACAGGAAATACAGGCCCTGATTGAAGCTATAAGAGATGTATTAGACATTCCTGATAAGGTGTCAGAGGACGAGGAGGAATCCTTTTTCTCTGACGCCCTAGTGGATGCTGGGACTCCGTAAGGACCATGGGGAATAGCGACTCCGCAGGAGACAGGGCACAAGAATAAAAGCTTTAGGATCAGGTGGTGTGCACTGGCTCCTCCCCCTATGACCCTCCTCCAAGCCTCAGTTAGATTTCTGTGCCCGAACGAGAAGGGTGCATGCTAGGTGGCTCTCCTGAGCTGCTTAGAATAAAAGTTTAATTTAGGTTTTTTATTTTCAGTGAGTCCTGCTGGCAACAGGCTCACTGCATCGTGGGACTAAGGGGAGAAGAAGCGAACTCACCTGCGTGCAGAGTGGATTGGGCTTCTTAGGCTACTGGACATTAGCTCCAGAGGGACGATCACAGGTACAGCCTGGATGGGTCACCGGAGCCGCGCCGCCGTCCCCCTTACAGAGCCAGAAGAGACGAAGAGGTCCGGTGAAATCGGCGGCAGAAGACGATCCTGTCTTCAGACTAAGGTAGCGCACAGCACCGCAGCTGTGCGCCATTGCTCTCAGCACACTTCACACTCCGGTCACTGAGGGTGCAGGGCGCTGGGGGGGAGCGCCCTGAGACGCAATATAACAGTATATACCTTAGGTGGCAAAAAGAATACATCACATATAGCTCCTGGGCTATATGGATGTATTTTAACCCCTGCCATTTTTACACAAAAGAGCGGGAGATAAGGACGTCGTGAAGGGGCGGAGCCTATCTCCTCAGCACACAAGCGCCATTTTCCCTCACAGCTCCTCTGGAAGGACGGCTCCCTGACTCTCCCCTGCAGTCCTGCTTCAGAATCAGGGTAAAAAAGAGAAGGGGGGGCACTATTGGCAGCAAATAACAATATAAACAGCAGCTATAAGGGAATAACACTTATATAAGGTTATCCCTGTGTATATATATATATAGCGCTGGGTGTGTGCTGGCAGACTCTCCCTCTGTCTCTCCAAAGGGCTTGTGGGGTCCTGTCCTCTATCAGAGCATTCCCGGTGTGTGTGCTGTGTGTCGGTACGTGTGTGTCGACATGTATGAGGAGGAAAATGATGTGGAGGCGGAGCAATTGCCTGTGTTAGTGATGTCACCCCCTAGGGAGTCGACACCTGACTGGATGATCGTATTTAAACAATTAAGTGATAATGTCAGCACTTTGCAAAAAACTGTTGACGACATGAGACAGCCGGCAAATCAATTAGTGCCTGTCCAGGCGTCTCAGACACCGTCAGGGGCCCTAAAACGCCCGTTACCTCAGTGGGTCGACACAGACCCAGACACAGATACTGAGTCTAGTGTCGACGGTGATGAGTCAAACGTAATGTCCAGTAGGGCCACACGTTACATGATCACGGCAATGATGGAGGCATTGAACATTTCTGACACTACAAGTACCACTAAGAAGGGTATTATGTGGGGTGTAAAAAAACTACCAATAGTTTTTCCTGAGTCAGATGAATTAAATGAGGTGTGTGATAAAGCGTGGGTTTCCCCCGACAAAAAACTGCTAATTTCTAATAAATTATTGGCACTATATCCTTTCCCATCAGAGGTTAGGACACGTTGGGAAACACCCCCTAGGGTAGATAAGGCGCTCACACGTTTATCTAAACAAGTAGCGTTACCGTCTCCTGATACGGCCACCCTCAAAGAACCAGCTGATAGAAGGCTGGAAAATATCCTAAAAAGTATATACACACATACTGGTGTTATACTGCGACCAGCAATCGCTTCAGCCTGGATGTGCAGTGCTGGAGTCGCGTGGTCGGATTCCCTGACTGAAAATATTGATACCCTGGATAGGGACAATATATTGTTAACTATAGAGCATTTGAAGGATGCATTACTATATATGCGTGATGCACAGAGGGATATTTGCACCCTGGCATCAAGAGTAAGTGCTATGTCCATCTCTGCCAGAAGAACGTTATGGACGCGACAGTGGTCAGGGGATGCGGATTCCAAACGACATATGGAAGTATTGCCGTATAAAGGGGAGGAGTTATTTGGGGCTGGTCTATCGGACCTGGTGGCCACGGCAACGGCTGGAAAGTCCACCTTTTTACCCCAGGTCACTTCACATCAGCAGAAAAAGACACCGTCTTTTCAAACTCAGTCCTTTCGTTCCCATAAATACAAGCGAGCAAAAGGCCACTCTTTTCTGCCCCGGGGCAGAGGAAGGGGAAAAAGACTGCACCATGCAGCCGCTTCCCAGGAACAGAAGCCCTCCCCTGCTTCTGCCAAGTCTTCAGCATGACGCTGGGGCTTTACAAGCAGACTCAGACATGGTGGGGGCCCGTCTCAAGAATTTCAACGCGCAGTGGGCTCACTCACAAGTGGACCCCTGGATTCTACAGGTAGTATCGCAGGGGTACAAACTGGAATTCGAGGCGTTTCCCCCTCACCGGTTCCTGAAGTCTGCTCTACCAAAGTCTCCCTCCGACAGGGAGGCAGTTTTGGAAGCCATTCACAAGCTGTATTCCCAGCAGGTGATAATCAAGGTACCCCTCCTACAACAGGGAAAGGGGTATTATTCCACGCTGTTTGTGGTACCGAAGCCGGACGGCTCGGTGAGACCAATTTTAAATCTGAAATCCTTGAACACTTACATAAAAAGGTTCAAATTCAAGATGGAGTCACTCAGAGCGGTGATAGCGAACCTGAAAGAAGGGGACTATATGGTGTCTCTGGACATCAAAGATGCTTATCTCCACGTCCCAATCTACCCTTCTCACCAAGGGTATCTCAGGTTTGTAGTACAAAACTGTCATTATCAGTTTCAGACGCTGCCGTTTGGGTTGTCCACGGCACCTCGGGTCTTTACCAAGGTAATGGCCGAAATGATGATTCTTCTTCGAAGAAAAGGCATCTAAATTATCCCTTACTTGGACGATCTCCTGATAAGGGCAAGGTCCAGGGAACAGTTAGAAGTCGGAGTAGCACTATCTCAGGTAGTGTTACGTCAGCACGGGTGGATCCTAAATATTCCAAAATCGCAGCTGATTCCAACGACACGTCTTCTGTTCCTAGGAATGATTCTGGACACAGTCCAGAAGAAGGTGTTTCTCCCGGAGGAGAAGGCCAGGGAGTTATCCGAGCTAGTCAGGAACCTCCTAAAACCAGGCCAGGTGTCAGTGCATCAGTGCACGAGGGTCCTGGGAAAAATGGTGGTTTCTTACGAAGCGATTCCATTCGGAAGATTCCATGCAAGAACGTTTCAGTGGGATCTACTGGACAAATGGTCCGGATCGCATCTTCAGATGCATCAGCGGATAACCCTGTCGCCAAGGACAAGGGTGTCTCTTCTGTGGTGGCTGCAGAGTGCTCATCTACTAGAGGGCCGCAGATTTGGCATTCAGGATTGGATCCTGGTGACCACGGATGCAAGCCTGAGAGGCTGGGGAGCAGTCACACAGGGAAGAAATTTCCAGGGCTTGTGGTCAAGCATGGAAACATCTCTTCATATAAACATTCTGGAACTAAGGGCCATTTACAATGCCCTAAGTCAAGCGAAACCCCTGCTTCAGGGTCAGGCGGTATTGATCCAATCGGACAACATCACGTCAGTCGCCCACGTAAACAGACAGGGCGGCACGAGAAGCAGGAGGGCAATGGCAGAAGCTGCAAGGATTCTTCGCTGGGCGGAAAATCATGTGATAGCACTGTCAGCAGTGTTCATTCCGGGAGTGGACAACTGGGAAGCAGACTTCCTCAGCAGACACGACCTTCACCCGGGAGAGTGGGGACTTCACCCAGAAGTCTTCCACCTGATTGTAAACCGTTGGGAAAAACCAAAGGTGGACATGATGGCGTCCCGTCTAAACAAAAAACTAGACAGATATTGCGCCAGGTCAAGGGACCCTCAGGCAATAGCGGTGGACGCTCTGGTAACACCGTGGGTGTACCAGTCAGTGTATGTGTTCCCTCCTCTGCCTCTCATACCAAAAGTACTGAGAATCATAAGAAGGAGAGGAGTAAGAACTATACTCGTGGTTCCGGATTGGCCAAGAAGGACTTGGTATCCGGAACTTCAGGAGATGCTCACGGACGAACCATGGCCTCTACCTCTAAGAAAGGACCTGCTCCAGCAGGGGCCTTGTCTGTTCCAAGACTTACCGCGGCTGCGTTTGACGGCATGGCGGTTGAACGCCGGATCCTGAAGGAAAAAGGCATTCCAGATGAAGTCATCCCTACCCTGGTCAAGGCCAGGAAGGACGTAACCGCAAAACATTATCACCGCATTTGGCGAAAATATGTTGCGTGGTGTGAGGCCAAGAAGGCCCCTACAGAGGAATTTCAACTGGGTCGTTTCCTCCATTTCCTGCAAACAGGACTGTCTATGGGCCTAAAATTAGGGTCCATTAAGGTTCAAATTTCGGCCCTGTCGATTTTCTTCCAAAAAGAACTGGCTTCAGTACCTGAAGTTCAGACATTTGTAAAAGGGGTACTGCATATACAGCCTCCTTTTGTGCCTCCAGTGGCACCTTGGGATCTCAATGTTGTGTTGAGTTTCCTAAAGTCACATTGGTTTGAACCACTCACCACTGTGGACTTAAAATATCTCACATGGAAGGTGACGATGCTGTTAGCCCTGGCTTCAGCCAGGCGTGTGTCAGAATTGGCGGCTTTATCATATAAAAGCCCTTACTTAATATTTCATTCTGACAGGGCAGAATTGAGGACTCGTCCTCAATTTCTACCTAAGGTGGTTTCTGCATTTCACATGAACCAACCTATTGTGGTACCTGCGGCTACTAAGGACTTGGAGGACTCCAAGTTGCTTGACGTGGTCAGGGCCCTGAAAATATATGTTTCCAGGACGGCTGGAGTCAGGAAATCTGACTCGCTGTTTATCCTGTATGCACCCAACAAACTGGGTGCTCCTGCTTCTAAGCAGACGATTGCTCGTTGGATTTGTAGTACAATTCAGCTTGCACATTCTGTGGCAGGCCTGCCACAGCCAAAATCGGTAAAAGCCCATTCCACAAGGAAAGTGGGTTCATCTTGGGCGGCTGCCCGAGGGGTCTCGGCTTTACAACTTTGCCGAGCAGCTACTTGGTCAGGGGCAAACACGTTTGCTAAATTCTACAAATTTGATACCCTGGCTGAGGAGGACCTGGAGTTCTCTCATTCGGTGCTGCAGAGTCATCCGCACTCTCCCGCCCGTTTGGGAGCTTTGGTATAATCCCCATGGTCCTTACGGAGTCCCAGCATCCACTAGGACGTCAGAGAAAATAAGATTTTACTTACCGATAAATCTATTTCTCGTAGTCCGTAGTGGATGCTGGGCGCCCATCCCAAGTGCGGATTGTCTGCAATACTTGTATATAGTTATTGTTACAAAAATTCGGGTTATTATTGTTGTGAGCCATCTTTTCAGAGGCTCCTTTTCGTTTTATCATACTGTTAACTGGGTTCAGATCACGAGTTGTACGGTGTGATTGGTGTGGCTGGTATGAGTCTTACCCGGGATTCAATATCCTTCCATATTATGTACGCTCGTCCGGGCACAGTATCCTAACTGAGGCTTGGAGGAGGGTCATAGGGGGAGGAGCCAGTGCACACCACCTGATCCTAAAGCTTTTATTCTTGTGCCCTGTCTCCTGCGGAGCCGCTATTCCCCATGGTCCTTACGGAGTCCCAGCATCCACTACGGACTACGAGAAATAGATTTATCGGTAAGTAAAATCTTATTTTTAATGTGAAAAAGAAATCCTCTGCTACTTTTCCTGCTTCTAAGGAATTAAATTCTCTTTTTGAAGCAACCTGGGTTAATCCTGACAGGAAGTTTCAGATTCCAAAACGGTTACTCACATCCTTCCAGTTCCCTCAGGATGATAGGAAAAAATGGGAAAACCCACCGATAGTGGACGCATCGGTTTCCAGGCTGTCACGTAAGATACTTTTACCTGTTCCTGAGGCAGCTTCGTTGAAGGAGGCTGCAGACCGCAAGATTGAGACCCCTCTCAAATCTCTGTACAGAACTGTGGGGGTGGCCCAGAGAACCACTATAGCTTGTGCATGGATCTCTAGGGCCATTCCAAAATGGTCTGGTAATCTAATTGACGGGTTAGATTCCTTATCCAGGGGGGAGATAATTTTACTCCTACAGCATATACAGGATTCTGCTAACGTTATGGTGGAGGCCATAAAGGAAATTGGTTTACTCAACGCTCGCACCACTGCCATGGCAGTTTCAGCACATAGGGGGCTTGTGGCTACGCCAGTGGACTGCAGATGCGGATTCCAGGAAAGGCGTGGAAAACCTACCTTTCACAGGTGAAGCCCTGTTTGGAGATGAACTGAATACGTGGATATCCAAGGCTACGGCGGGTAAGTCTACATACCTTCCTTCCACAGCACCCCCGGCTAGGAAATCCTATTCTGCACCAACGTTGCAGTCCTTTCAGACGGCGAAGTTTAAAGGTAAAGCCAAGGGTTCTTCTACTGCCTTCAAAGGCAATAGAGGTAAGCCCAGAAAACCTGCAAATACAGTCTCACAGGATCAGATCTCCGGTTCTGCTTCCGCAAAGCCTTCAGCATGACGGTGGATCGCACTGCCTGGTCAACAGGCAGGTGGGAGCCCGGTTGCGATATTTCAGTCACATATGGACCACCTCATGCCTGGGTCCATGGGTAAAAGATCTTATCGTCCAGGGCTACAGACTGGAGTTTCAAGAACTCCCACCTCGCAGATTCTTCAAATCAGGTTTACCAGCTTCACCGGAAGCAAGTATGACCTTGCAAGCAACAATTTAAAAACTGGTACAGACTCAGGTCATTGTTCCAGTTCCTCTTCAACTGCAAAACAAGGGTTTCTATTCCAACCTGTCTGTGTGTTACGTTCACAGTACTTGGTACTCCTGGAACTGGGCGGATGAGCCCCAAGTACAGAAATGTAATGCTGGAGTGGGAATTGAGTTGCAGCAACCCCTACAGAAACCTGACTCCGTTGTTCCACCTGTGTGGTCAGTCTACGCCTGCGAGACTAGGTTTGCTTGGGCCCACGGTATCTGCGTTTGAAGGGCGGATTATGTCTGCCCAACTCCGATGCCCCCCGGTCTTAGTTGGAGACAAGGCGTAAACTGAGACGGGGCAATAATAAGGGGAACCTCTAACTAAAGAGAAACCTGAGTTAGGGGCAACTACAGAACCCAAAAGTATGTGCGGCTCAGCCGCCAGGACAAACTACAACAAATTAAATGCTGTCCACACGCCGACACAATACTACTGTGTACCGGCGATGACGGCATACGCAGAACCCTCTGCAGAAAATCCAAAAGCAAATATAACGGACAGATACGGCCAAGCTGCTACTCACGACAACGGTGTGAATACAGGCAGAAGGACGGGAACCCCAAAGCCGCAGTCACAGGCTCACAGGACCAGAAGGCTTGCAGGATTTCGACAACAGACCACTGGACTCAGGGCTACTGGATCACAGGAACACACCAGGGCAGGAACAGCTCACAGGAAGCTCTGGACTCTTCCAGAGCTGAGTACACAGGATTCCAGTATCAGACAGGACCTGGACACAGATGCAATACTGGACAAGACTCTATTCAGGAACATACAGGTATCTAAGCAGGATGTCTATCATCAAGCCCAGAACTGCAGAGCTAGCTAGGTAATAAGGAAACACGCCCCAATCAGGATGGCTGGAAGCCAGGAACAAGATAATGACCAGAATAGCTGCAGGTGAGAGTAACAGACAAGAGCCAGATTGCAGTACAGAGACCCACCACATAATGATCAACTATCTGACAGGTGAGACTAAACACAAAGAAACAGGCTGCAATTACACAGACTCACCACCGGCGGCCAACAAGAGTCTTCTAAACCAGTGTAATGGAAATCCTGGCATGCGAACAGAACAATAGTACAAAATACATAAACGGAAAGCAAACAGGAATGAACCATTACTTGTGGTTAATAACAGTGTGGTACCGAAACCAGACGGTTCGGTAAGGCCCATTTTAAGTCACTGAACCCGTATTTACGGGTGTTCAAATTCAAGATGGAGTCGCTGAGAGCAGTGATCTCAGGTCTGGAGAAGGGAGAATTCCTGGTGTCTCTGGATATCAAGGATGCGTACCTTCATATTCCGATTTGGCCGCCACATAAGGCTTATCTAAGGTTTGCGTTGCAGGACTGTCATTACCAGTTCCAGGCCCTGCCCTTTAGGCTCTCCACTGCCCCGAGGGTATTTACCAAAGTGATGGCGGATGATGTTTCTCCTCCGCAAACGAGGAGTGAACATAATACCGTACCTGGACGATCTGCTCATAAAAGCACCATCCAGGGAGAGGCTGTTGCACAGCATTACCCTCTCCACACGACTTCTCCAGGATCACGGGTGGATTCTGAACCTGCCAAATTCTCACCTGGAACCAACACGGAGGCTTCTGTTCCTGGGGTGATGCTGGACACATAGGTACAGAAAGTATTCCTTCCTCTGGAAAAGGCATTGGTAATTCAGTCAATGGTGCGGGACGTCCTCAGGCCGACCCGGATATCTGTGCATCTGTGCATTCGCCTCCTGGGAAAGATGGTAGCCTCTTATGAGGCATTGCAGTATGGAAGGTTTCACACAAGGCCCTTCCAGCTGTATCTGCTGGACAAATGGTCTGGATCGCATCTCCACATGCACCAGAGGATACGACTGTCACCAAGAGCCAGGATTTGTCTTCTGTGGAGGCTACAGACTTCTCACCTGACCGAGGGCCGAAGGTTCGGGATTCAAAATTGGATTCTGTTGACCACGGACGCAAGCCTCAGAGGTTGGGGAGCAGTCACCCAAGGAGAACACTTCCAAGGAAGATGGTCAAGTCAGGAAACCATTCTTCCGATCAATGTTCTGGAACTAAGGGCCATATACAATGCCCTTTTGTAGGCAGCACATTTTCTTCATGATCGAGCCATCCAAGTTCAGTCGGACAATGTGACCGCGGTGACGTACATAAACCGACAAGGCGGAACGAAGAGCAGAGCAGCAATGTCAGAGGTGACAAGGATTCTACTCTGGGCAGAGAGACACGCTGTGGCGCTGTCCGTGATCTTCATGCCGGGAGTGGACAACTGGGAAGCAGACTTCCTCAGCAGACACGACCTCCACCCAGGAGAGTGGGGCCTTCACCTGGAGGTGTTCGGGTTCTTGACTCGTCGGTGGGGGACTCCTCAGATAAACATGATGGCCTCTCGTCTCAAGACAAAGCTCCAGCGGTATTGTTCCAGGTCAAGAGACCCACAGGCGGTGGCGGTGGATGCTCTGGTGACTCCGTGGGTCTATCAGATGGTGTATGTCTTTCCACCATTTCCATTGATCCCAAGAATTCTCAAAAGAATAAAAAGGGAAAGGGTTCAAGCAATTCTCATTGCTCTGGATTGGCCAAGAAGGGCTTGGTACGCAGATCTACTGGAAATGCTTCTGGAGGACCCGTTGCCTCTACCTCTTCAGGGGTATCTTCTACAACAAGGACTGTTCATCTATCAAGATTTACCGTGGCTACGTTTGACGGCATGGAGGTTGAGCGTCAGATTCTAGCCCGGAAAAGGTATTCCGGACAGGGTAATTCCTACCTTGATCCAAGCCAGGAAAAGGGTAAGGTCAAAACATTACCACCGAATTTGGAGAAAATACGTCTCTTGGTGTGAACACAGGAAATTTCCTGCTGTGGAATTTCAACTGGGTCGCTTTCTGCTTTTTCTGCAGTCTGGTGCAGATGTTGGCCTACGTTTAGGATCCATAAAAGTCCAGATTTCGGCCTTGTCCATTTTCTTCCAGAAACAGTTGGCTTCGCTTCCTGAGGTTCAGACCTTCTTGAAATGTGTTCTACACATCCAACCACCCTTTGTGCCTCCCACAGCTCCTTGGGATCTTAACGTGGTGTTAAAATTTCTGCAGTCAGATTGGTTTGAGCCTTTACAGGAGGTGGATGTAAAGTTTCTTACGTGAAAGACCATCACACTATTGGCCTTGGCACGGCATGTTTCGGAATTGGGAGCCTTGTCTCACAAGAGTCCCTATTTGATTTTTCATGACGATAGAGCTGAACTCAGAACTCGTCAGCAATTTCTTCCAAAGGTGGTGTCTGCGTTTCATATCAACCAACCTATTGTGGTTCCGGTGCTTGCTGACACCTTTTCTACTTCAAAGTCTCGGGATGTTGTGAGGGCTTTGAGAATCTATGTCAAACGGACGGCTCGTCATAGAAAATCGGACTCGCTGTTTGTGCTTTATGATCCCAAGAAAATTGGGTGTCCTACTTCTAAGCAGTCTATTGCTCGCTGGATCACGCTGACTATCCAGCATGCTTACTTTACAGCAGGCTTGCCGGTTCCTACATCTGTTCATGCCCACTCTACTCAGTCGGTGGGTTCTTCCTGGGCGGCTGCCCGGGGTGTCTCGGCTCTACAGCTCTGCCGAGCAGCTACTTGGTCTGGTTCGAACGTGTTTGCTAAGTTCTACAAGCTTGATACCTTGGCCTCTGAGGACCTTCAGTTTGGTCAATCAGTTCTGCAAGAACGTCCGCACTCTCCCACCCGGTTTGGGAGCTTTGGTACATCCCCATGGTACTAATGTGGACCCCAGTATCCTCTAGGATGTAAGAGAAAATAGGATTTTAATTACCTACCGGTAAATCCTTTTCTCGTAGTCCGTCCAGTGCTTCGTGTTTCCTGCAGGGTTACTTGGTTAAGTATTGTTGTGGGATCAGCCATTGCTGTTCCTGTTCATGTTGTGTTAACATGGTTTTCTTCTTGTTTGTGTGTGCTGGTTCGAATCTCACCACTATCCTTTCTGAATCCTTCTCTCAAGATATGTCTGTCTCCTCGGGCACAGTTTCTAGACTGAGTCTGGTAGGAGGGGCATAGAGGGAGGAGCACACTATTGATTTCTTAAAGTGCCCAAGGCTCCTAGTGGACCCGTCTATACCCCATGGTACTAATGTGGACCCCAGTATCCTCTATGGACTACGAGAAAAGGATTTACCGGTAGGTAATTAAAATCCTATTTATATTCCAGTCAACATTCTATTTAGTTAATTGTTCCAATAAAATAGAGAGTGATATGTAGACATATACTGTAATTATGAACTACAGTATATGACTGCTGTTCATAATATAGATTTATAACATTGACATGGCAATGTTTTGTTGCCTGCGACGACAGTGATATTTATACTTTGTATCAATCTTACTGTATGTTACTAATGGAGCTGACAAAGAAGGATTAATGGGAGAAGTCTTTACCTTCAATATGTATGAATACAAACTTTGACTATAGAATAAGTTATATGATATTAAGAGTTAAGAGAATTTTCACCAGGAATCTTATAATTTATCTACTTGTATAGCTTCCATGCTTCCACAATAAGACTCCCTTATATCGCTTTCACATGGCAAATGCAGGTCGCAACCGGGAATTGTACACGGGTCCTTCCCGTGTGCGTCCCGACATGAGGTCTGCGCATATGTGAAGCAAAATAGATTTGCCACTTGCAATTAGAACGGAGAAGCCTGCCCCAGCGATATTTCATATCATGTTTGCGGAGATCATCCGTAAGAGGCTCCAGGGCTCTCCGCTGCTGGAGGGTGGACCAGGACACATCAGGGAAAAGCTGGGTATTCTCACCGTTAAGATCTATCTCCTCAAGCTGATGGGTTTTCCACAGGATGGCCTCTTATTACGGAGGGACACGATTGTCCAGGGCCTCCAGGCGAGACTTTAGGGAATGTATGTCAGAACCATGGTGAGATGAATTGAGTGAGGGAGTCCGCTGAAACCACCTTATAGTTTACCAGGGGTATCAATGCGGGTCACAAGTTATGCCATGTTGGACTGAATGGTAACCACATCCTGGCAGGTAGTAGTTGAAGTTTGCTCTTCACAGCCTGAAAATCCTATACACAGTCACAGCACAGCCACTTGTGAGTCCGGAGTCTCAGTACAGCCACTACAGCAGAGTACAGTGCAGCATACAGCAGCGTGCCCCCTATACACAGTCACCTCACAACCACTACAGCAGAGTATAGCGCAACATACAGCAGCGCGTCCTCTATACACAGTTACAGCACTGCCACTTGTGAGTCCGGAGTCTCAGTACAGCCACTACAGCAGAGTATAGCGCAGCATACAGCAGCGTGCCCCCTATACACAGTCACAGCACAGCCACTTGTGAGTCCGGAGTCTCAGTACAGCCACTACAGCAGAGTACAGTGCAGCATACAGCAGCGTGCCCCCTACAGTCACCTCACAACCACTACAGCAGAGTATAGCGCAACATACAGCAGCGTGTCCTCTATACACAGTTACAGCACTGCCACTTGTGAGTCCGGAGTCTCAGTACAGCCACTACAGCAGAGTATAGCGCAGCATACAGCAGCGTGCCCCCTATACACAGTCATAGCACTGCCACTTGTGAGTCCAGAGCCTCAGTACAGCCACTACAGCAGAGTATAGCGCAGCGTGCCTCCTGTACACAGTCACAGCATAGCCAGCCACTTGTGAGTCCGGATTCTCAGTGCATCCACTAGAGCAGAATATAGCGCATAATACAGCAGCGTGCCTCCTATACACAGTCACAGCCCAGCCACTTGTGAGTCCAGAGTCTCAGTACAGCCACGACAGCAGAGTATAGCACAGCATTCAGCAGGCTTGCCTCCTATATACAGTCACAGCACAGCCACTTGCGAGTCTGGAGTCTCAGCGCAGCCGCTACAGCACAGTACGGGGCAGCATACAGCAGCGTGCCCACTATACACAGTCACAGCCACTTGTGAGTCTTGAGTCTCAGTACAGCCGATACAGCAGAGTGTAGCACAGTGTTCTGCAGCGGGGCACCCTATACACAGTAACCTCACAGCCACTACAGCAGAGTATAGCGCAGCATTCAGCAGCGGGGCACCCTATACACAGTAACCTCACAGCCAATACAGCAGAGTATAGCGCAGTGTGCCCCCTATACACAGTCACAGCACAGCCACTTGTGAGTCCAGAGTCTCAGTACAGCCAATACAGCAGAGTATAGTGCAGCATACAGCAGCGTGCCTCCTATACACAGTCACAGCCCAGCCACTTGTGAGTCCAAAGTCTCAGTACAGCCAATACAGCAGAGTATAGTGCAGCGTGCCCCCTATACACAGTCACAGCACAGCCACTTGTGAGTTCAGAGTCTCAGTACAGCCACTACAGCAGAGTATAGCGCAGCATTCAGCAGCGTGCCCCCTATACAATCACAGCACAGCCACTTGTGAGTCCAGAGTCTCAGTACAGCCAATACAGCAGAATACAGCAGCATGCCTCCTATACACAGTCACAGGACAGCCACTTGTGAGTCCAGAGTCTCAGTACAGCCACTACAGCAAGGGATAGCACAGCATGCCCCCTATACAGTCACAGCACAGCCACTTGTGAGTCCGGAGTCTCAGTACAGCCACTATAGCAGAGTATAGCACAGCATTCAGCAGCGTGCCTCCTATACACAGTCACAGCATAGCCACTTGTGAGTCCAGAGTCTCAGTACAGCCAATACAGCAGAGTATAGTGCAGCGTGCCCCCTATACACAGTCACAGCAGAGCCACTTGTGAGTCCAGAGTCTCAGTAGAGCCACGACAGCAGAGTATAGCACAGCATTCAGCAGGCTTGCCTCCTATACACAGTCACAGCACAACCACTTGCGAGTCTGGAGTCTCAGCGCAGCCGCTACAGCACAGTACGGGGCAGCATACAGCAGCGTGCCCACTATACACAGTCACAGCCACTTGTGAGTCTTGAGTCTCAGTACAGCCAATACAGCAGAGTGTAGCACAGTGTTCTGCAGCAGGGCACCCTATACACAGTAACCTCACAGCCACTACAGCAGAGTATAGCGCAGCATTCAGCAGCGGGGCACCCTATACACAGTAACCTCACAGCCACTACAGCAGAGTATAGCGCAGTGTGCCGGGTGTGAAATGGTGCCGGGTCCAGGCTCCGGCATCTGATACAGAATCCAAGTCCTGTGAGAATTTGACACTGGAAGGAAGACGTTCTGCCTCCATGGGAGATTCGAGTCCATCGGGAACACCTGAACCATGGCTTGGGTTGACTCTGATCTCTCAGAATCTGGACTTCTCACCTCTAAATCTATCTATCTATCTCTATCTATCTAGATTTCAGCTGTCGATTTCAGCTTGGCCTTCAATACAATCGTCCCTAGCATCTTTCACCCCAAATTACTTCGCCTAGGGGTCCCGGAAGCTACCTGTTCCTGGATAGTAGACTTCCTGACAGATAGGACACAGGTGGTGAAAGCGGGGGAATTCACCTCTCATGCGCTGTCCATTAGTAGAGGGGCCCCCTCAGGGCTGTGTCCTCTCACCCCTGCTCTTCTCCCTGTACACAAATGACTGTACCTCAGAGGCGCAATCGGTAAAGATCATCAAAATCGCTGAAGACACCACCGTCATCGGCCTTATCAAGGACGGGGATGAATCGGCCTATAGACGGGAAGTAGACCGGTTGGCCCAGTGGTGCAGCCGCAACAACCTTGAGCGCAACCCCCTCAAAACTGTAGAGATGATAGTGGACTTCAGGAAGAAGTCATCTAGTGCACCTCAGCTAACAATTGCTGACCGTGTGGTATCGCTAATGGACTCCCAAGTTTCTAGGGACCACAATCTCTCGGGACCTTAAATGGGGGTCCAACACTGACGCCACTGTCAGGAAAGCGCAGCAGAGATTGTTCTTCATCAGGCAACTAAGGAAGTTCAACATCCCACAGAAGCTTCTGCTCCTCTTCTACTCCGCGATTGTGGAGTCGGTACTGTGCTCCTCGATACTGGTATGGCTCTGCTAGCGCGAGGGACAGATGCAGGCTCCAAAAGGTGGTCAGAACCGCAGAGAAGATCATCGGGGCCGACCTTCCCTCAGTCCAGAGCTAAAAAGCGGGCAATGAAGATAGTAAAGGACCAGCTATACCCCGGCCACTGCATGTTTAACTTGCTTCCTTCAGGCAGGCGTTACAGGGCCGTCCCCACCAGGTCCACCAGAAGCCTCAGAAGTTTCTTTCCCCAAGCGGTCCGCCTGCTGAACTCCTGAACATTGACTGACTAGACGTACATGTAACTCACTTGTGTCCCTACGGTATACCTATCTGTATGACTTTACTTGTGTGTGCCCCCCCCCCCACTTGCTTATCTGTTACCTACTTGTTGTATAGCAAACCGAAGACAAATTCCTAGTATATGTATGTATACCTGGCCAATAAAGCTGATTCTGATATATAAATATATAGCACGGTCTCTCTCTCTATACATACATAGAAAAATATATATATAGCCTGTAGATTAACAAACAGAAGGATGATGTCAGAATTTATTGCTTCTAATATATGCTTAGGCAGCTATTTTACGTAAGAAAAAATATATAGAGAGCGAGAGAAAGAAACATCGGTTAACATCGCTCGAACAGAACCAATGTTAAGGACTACACAATGGGGGTAATTCCAAGTTGATCGCAGCAGGAATTTAGTTAGCAATTGGGCAAAACCATGTGCACTGCAGGGGAGGCAGATTTAACATGTGCAGAGAGAGTAAGATTTGGGTGTGGTGAGTTCAATCTGCAATCTAATTTGCAGTGTAAAAATAAAGCAGCCAGTATTTACCCTGCACAGAAATAAAATAACCCACCCAAATCTAGCTCTCTCTGCACATGTTATATCTGCCTCCCCTGCAGTGCACATGGTTTTGCCCAACTGCTAAAAAATTTCCTGCTGCGATCAACTTGGAATTACCCCCAATGTTTTGTAACCGATGTGTTCTCTCGCTGTGACATCCCTAGAGATCACACGCTGCACCAGCACCATCTGGCGGCCGCATAGTGAAACGACACGCCCCTGGCAGCGCGCATGCGCAGACCTGTCTCTTCCGTGCTCGTCCGTTTTCCAGAGCTGTACGTGCTCGTCGCCCGCCTGGTTGCTGCTGCTGCTGCTGGGGAGAGCCATGTCCCGCCGTGCCCTGAGGAGGCTGCGCGGGGAGCAGAGGGGGCAGGAGGAGCCGGAGGGCCCCGAGGAGGAACCCCAGCAGCCCGAGCCATCCAGCCGGAAAAACCGGGGGAACCGCAAACTATTGGAGGAACGGGGTCTGAGTAACCCGTTCCAGCTGGTGTGTACTGCCACCTAGTGGGGGAACCGCTCACAGCAGCCGGCAGAGCAATTTCAGCTGGGGTGTGCTGCCATCTAGTGGGGGAACCGCTCACAGCAGGCAGCAGGTTATCAGTAACCCATTCCAGTTGGGGTGTGCTGCCATCTAGTGGGGGAACCGCTCACAGCAGCCGGCAGGTTATCAGTAACCCATTCCAGCTGGGGTGTGCTGCCATCTAGTGGTGGAAACGCTAACAGCACCTGGCAATAACATCATATATGGATGTGCTATTTGACTCTACTTATTACACCATTGAACAGGCTTAGGTCACCTATGGTCCCTTAGTTGTTGTGCAGGCTGGTACATGTTCCACAAAAGTCGGAGACGGGTTTTCTCAGCCTGCTGTAGGTAGCAAATAAACGTGAGACTGCTACGTGCACTAGTGTCATTGTCTGTGTATTGGTTCCAGAACAACTTTCACGCCACAGATTGCCCATTTCTGACACAACACACACACACACACACACACACACACACACACACACACACACCTTTTGCTGTATGTACCATTTCCTGTTTGATATTTGCAGAAGATGGCGCTTGCGGTAGAGATAGAAAAGGCCCTTGGCGCAGCAGCAGGGCCCCCATTGATGCAGGGGCCCGTGTTCTCCACTCATCCTGCACATATAGATACACCCCTGCGGATCGCCCATTAAATAAAGTAACGGTTGGTGAAAAACACGTTCTTAATGGCGCTCAGTTGGTACACATGAATACTCTGCTATTGGCCTCTCAGTGCAGAGTCTGTGGTTCATGGCTGTGTAGTCTTAGACGGCTGACTTGCTGACCTCACTGTATACGTGACATTGGGATGAGACTTATTATGTCACCTTGTTACAGATTACTGAAACAGACGAAGAACCCCACAGTGACCCAAACGTCGGCCGGGCGGCTCAGTCCAGATTGAGCGATGAAGAGGAGCCGGATGGACAAGAGAACCAGCAAAATGGCGGGAGCGAGGCGGCTATAGCAGAGGTAACACGCACCCTTCTTGTTCTGCGCTGGTGGAAAATCTCTTGTTATGTTCTGCAGAGGAAATGTCACTTTGATGAAAAATAAGGACATGATTCAATTTAAATGGTCCATTAAAATGATCTGTGTTCTTGTCCCATTGAAGTAGAGGCAGCCATCTTGCCTGTGACTGTAGCCTGGCTATATAGTGTTAGTGCGCCATGCCCAATCGGAGCTCACTGTGACGCACACTTATTGTACCGTGTAACACTGAGACGCACAGTGATGTCACCGGTTCCTAGTGATTGATATTCTGCATTCTTGTAGCTTTTCATACCATGATGATGTCTGTGGTTCCTAGTGAGCTGGTTTTCTGCATTCTCATGAACATACTTGCCTACTTTTGAAAAGTAGTTTCAGGGAGATTGTAATCGGTGGCAGTATGCAGCGCGTGCCGCTGAGGGGGTATCATGTTCCACCAAAAGTGCGTGTCTAGCTCCACCTATGGGCGTATCTATTGCCACTTAGGGGTGTGTCCTGCAGTGGCTGATAAACTATAGCATGAAGTTGCATATACAACTTGCAAATAACATTTGTTACTTTTAAGTGAGGCCAGTGAAAGAGAGATTGGCTTCCTTTTACACTAACCCAGTGATTCTCAAACTGTGTACCGTGGCTCCCTGGGGTGCCTCACGACACTTGTAGGGGTGCCTTGGATTGGTGATCAAGGACTAATTCAAATTATTTATGGTCAATGTAATAGGAAACACCAAAAACAAATATCTGGACAAACATATGCAAGTCCTGTCCCCCACCACATATTTAAACCAAAGGAGGATCTATAAACACAATTTACTTAATTTTATATTTCTTTCTAAATTTCTCAGCAATAAACTTATGGCCTAGGGGTGCCGTGAAAAAAACTCGGATACTCTAGGGTGCCGTAATTTAAAAAAGCTTGGGGACCACTGCTCTAAACCAAGATTCTTATGCTGACAGGAGAAAGGGGAGAAACTGGGTGCTGAGTGTCACAGGCATTACCTGCCCCCAGAGAGCGCACTCACTGACAGCCATGTTAAAATCCCCATCCCTCTTCTATTCCTCCTGTCTCCAACTATTCGCATCATCTTCCCCTATTTCCCCCTATTCATCCCATCTCACCATATTCTTCCTTTACTCTACCCGTCTTCCCCTATTCTTCCCGTCTCTAAACAAACAACCAAAGAGGCCGCGCATGTGAATCATTTATACCGGTGATTCAATTTCTAAAAATAGTTTTAATAAGCACAAATCACCATATTACATAAAAATTCAAACAATGCATCTACTTAATAAAATACTGAATATTATATGCAGCTTCATATCTCTATTGAGTACTCGGAAACACAGTTATTACAACAGCGTAAGCTGACTCCCAGAGACTGACTGTTCAGCGATGATATTGAGTAACATTGTAAATCACTGTCAATTGCAACAATGTAAACCGCTGTTACTAGATAACTATTTGCATCCTTGCAAGTAAGGTTAGTACAATAATGAAGCTGGCAATCCTCCAAGTTTAGATGTAGTACTGGATTGTGATACTAAGCAATGGGTGTCCAGAGGTTGTTTAAACAAAGTGTACATTCGGTAATTCCATCTGGGATAAATAAAGCTGGTGACTGGGAAGTTAGGTTTTATATTAATTGATATTAGTTGTAATTGTTCCACCGTTAATGTCACTTGTTCATACTTCACTGCACACGGTCCAAAACACTGTTGTGCCCGCATACTTCCCCTTTTGGTGGCGTGTATTCTGATAATGCCGTGTAGATAAGGGTTATTTTCCCGAGCCTCCTCGGGTGCCGAAGCTTAATCCACACTTGTGGCCACTCACTTTAACTGCGGCTCCTCCGACGGCATGGGGTGCAGGGCTCAGTAATGGTATTGGTGAAGGCTTTTATTCTTCTGCTATGTAAGGTAGGATACTGCCTCTTATGTTTTATGTCCTGACTAAATTTTATACAATAAAATGAAACGTTGATTTAGAAAAGTCATGCAGACTATGTGAATCCGCTTTGCAAATTAATTAGACCTGTGAGTGATGCAGCAATTTCTCTGAACATATATAAATCTTCTGTATATATTACATACATTCTTTCCATATTAAAAATAATTTCTCCTGAAGGTGAAAATATCACTTATATACCGTATTTTCCGGACCATAAGACGCTTTTTTCTCCCCAAAAATGTGGGGGAAAAAGTATGTGCGTCTTATGGAGCGAATAAGACGTGTTTGCGGGTAGCACCGTGTCCTGGATGCTGCTGCTGCGCCGTCATCAGCAGAGCGCCCGCATCTCAGAGCCCATCTCGGCAGCAGAGCCGGCATCATGTGACTCCCCCGCTCCCCCCCCCCCCCCCCCACACCTCCTCCCTCCTCAGGAGTGCACCGCGGGCAGCGTTAGCTGAGAGCCTGGACGCGGGGAACCACTGGTACTGTCAGTATGTGTGTCTGTGTATGCTGGCTCTGATGTGTGTGTGTGTGTGTCTCTGTATGCTGGCTCTGACAGAAGGCTGCGCTGTACAGAATCCTTGTAGGAGTCTGAGAAATCACACAGAACTATCTCTTAGAGGTTGGTGAAAACTAGGGAGGCAGCGCACGGAAGATAAAGCAGAAATGGTTCAGAATATTTTTTTTCCAGTTTTCTTACTCTAAAAACTAGGTGCGTCTTATGGTCAGGTGCGTCTTATGATCCGAAAAATACGGTATATGGAAAGAATGTATGTAATATATACAGAATATTTATATATGTTCAGAGAAATTGCTGTATATAATGTTGCAAATGCATGTACATGGTAGCAATGCTATTGCCAAATACATACAGTACACTACTTTTACTTACTATAAACTTTAGGACTTGATGCAGAACTTGCAGCAGGACTTCAGGTTGTTCAGTGGGACCAGGCACTTTGCATAATTAAGCCCCGCCCCCGCCACTATTTGCCGCGATTCGCGGGCCTATAGGGCAGGGGTGGAGCCAAATAGGTTATATGGAAAATGCAATGCGTTGCCTCTGCCACCTCCCCACAGGCCTGCGAATTGCGTCAAAATGCCGGGGGGGGGGGGGGGGGGGGTTTGGGCGGGGTTACGGGCCACGATCAAGGACAGCGGTCACTAGAAAAAAAAACATTTGGGGGAAGGGGCCACTTGCAGAGTGTGCCGTTCTGGACCCTGCCGGCGACAGAAGCATGCCTCAGGACAGAATACAACGCCTGATGCTCACACCGCTAGCGGCTCCCTGGGTATGGCTGTATGTTCCTGTTACCTGGGTGACGGCCCGTCTCCTTATCAGTCACAGACCATTATGGGAATGTCAGCGGCTGGCTTCAGTGCCTTACAGGCGCCCGCAGGTACCTGAGTCTACACACTCCTCTATCTATCACACAGGGCTTGAAGCGCGCCGCGGTTACTTTTTCCATGCATGGCCTGCGCCCCGCCTCATCAGGTCTTGCACATGCGCAGTCTGTAATCTCACGAGGGGCAGGGAAAAAGCGGGAGGACTAGCTGGGCTTCCGGGGCAGCGGGAGGCTAAGGTAAAAATCGGGAGGGTAGGCAAGTCTGCTCATGAATGAATTGTTTGGGCGAGTAAAATGGCCGCCCTACAGAATGTTCTCCGTTGAGGTTTACCAGTCATTTTCCTGACTCCGGATTAAAGGCGATCTGTACTGGGCTAATATCGATTGCAGCCGAAGAGTCGGAGAGAGCAAGTGGCGCTCCTGGATTTTATATTTATATATTTGTTTAAAATTTGCATTTATTTCTATAGCGCACGCACATACTGCAGCGCTTTACGGAGAATACTCGGCCAGTCTCGCCAGTCCCAGCGGAGCTGACAGCGCAGAATATTAACGTGCTTAGATAGCCGTGTGTATCATAGCTGTCAGAAACTAAAGGTGAGTTCCCCGGACAGAGGGTCTCTGTGATTGGCAGAGCTATGCGTCACCCACCCCTCAGAAGGTTTACACAGCAGACCCCTAAGAGTCTGTTTAGTAAATACAACTCCAATACTGCTACTTACTGGTTATGAGATACTCTGCTGTGGAGCGTATCTAACCCCATGTTACCACATCATCTGGGGGTTCTCCCAGTACCGTGAGTCACTTTTTGTGATAAGGAAGGTAAGTTTCTTTATCATCCACTAGGGGTCACTGGAGTACTCTTGGGATATGGACGGGCTTCCGTAGGAACAGCACTGAATATTTAAATTTAGAACACTCCACCCCTCCATATCCCCGAGTACCTCTCAGTGTTTTTTCTGTGCTCGAAGTAGCAACAGCTAATGTGGCTGAGTCCACACTTACTTTGAATTTTTATTTTTATTTTTATTTTTTCTATTTTATGTATCCCTTTCCCCCTTCCAAAAGGCAGGGTCAGGGATAGTGCAGCTGCTGATAGCAGCAGGGGCGTGTCGGGCCTCTCTGAAAGAGCTCCCTCACAGCCACACACACACACACTTCCTGCAGGCTGGCCGGCGCTTACTGAGAAGCCCCGTCGGAGCCTCATTACAGATATTGCAGGTATGTGAGGAGAGTGAGAACGGGGCGGTCAGCTTCCGCTGCCGTCCCGACGAGGGGAGAAGGCGCTGCTGTTTTTTCTGGCTGCGGCTGCAGCAGCGCCGGCCGCCGGGTAACGTTCAGCGGCTGGCGCCGGGTAACGCTCAGCTGCTGGCCGCCGGGTAATGCTGGCCGCCGGGTCTCCGCTCCAGCGCTTCTTAAATGCTCCGGCCGCCGCTACAGGCTATCTGCTCCCCGCGTCTGGTCCGCCGCCGCTGCTCCCAATGCTCCGGCCGCCGCTTGTATCCGCTGGGGGCCGTAATCATAGCGCTAAGCTCTATCAGGTGCCCGATGCCCGGCCCGCACTGCACGCTACAGCTGCGAGGGGGGGGTGGAGAAGGGACAGCAGCAGGCTGTTGAATGCCACACATTTTATATATATAATATATAATGAGGCTTTTGCTGGCAGGGAGACTCTGTATAACATCAGTATGGAATGCACTGTGATTATATGTATAAGCATGGCAGCCATTAACCATGCTTCCTGTGTCTTCCTCTGTGATTCCAGAACGTTCCTGTCCTACATCTCTACTCCACCGGAGGCGCAGGGGTGTTAGTGGGAATTTGGGATCACATTTCATAGTACTGGCCACGTGTACTGCACTTGGCCAGATTTATATACAGAGACACCTTATTGCTATTTTACTGAGTCGTGCAGGTGTCTGTGTTTTGTGTATTGTATTGTCTGTCGCCATAATGAGTAAGGCACCAGCAAAAACTAAAAAGCATAATTGCAAAGTATGTGGCAGTGTGTTACCGGATGCATCTACCACATGTACAGTATGTTTTGTAAATTCGGTTCAGAATACCATTGCTGCTCCTGTTTTACAACCAATTTCCTCACCGGACCCTCCGTGGGGTATGTTAGTAAATGTACTGGATAGGTTAAGTTCAGAATTGACCGCCGCTCGTCAGGAGCGGGAAACGGTAAGATCTGAGTCTAGAATGAGACCGCCAGAACTACCGGAGGCGTCTCAGTCTTGCGTAAGGTCCAAATCCATTTTGGGTAAACGGGATAACTTTCATATGTCTTATGATTTTCCAGTGTCTGCTAT
The DNA here is from genome assembly GCF_028390025.1 of Pseudophryne corroboree. Lineage (NCBI taxonomy): Eukaryota > Metazoa > Chordata > Amphibia > Anura > Myobatrachidae > Pseudophryne > Pseudophryne corroboree. The sequence continues at coordinate 344,336,245 of NC_086454.1, read as the reverse complement.
GTTGCATTCTGACGATTCCATGCCTGACCTCACGGAACAAGATGAGGGTGAGGAGGGCGAAGTGGAGTCAGATGGCGAGGAGGTTAACAGTTCCGGCATTGATGATCTCATCAGAGCGGTACGTCAGTCTCTAAGGTTTCCTGAAGCTGAGCAGCCTCTCACAAATGATCAGGTCGTATTTACTAAACGACGGAAGACGCCAATAAGTTTTCCTGTGTCGGATTCTCTAAATCAGATGCTAGTAGAAACACGACAGAATCCAGATAAACGGTTTTCTATACCTCGCAGATTTAAGTCTAGTTATCCGTTTCCAGACTCGGTAACGTGTACATGGGAGAATCCACCAATAGTTGATTCGTCAGTGTCCAAGCTTACCAAGAAATTAACCATACCAGTGCCATCAGCTACTACGCTTAAAGATCCTTCAGATCGCAAAATAGAAACTATGCTAAAATCCATGTATGTAGCAGCAGGTGTGATGCTAAGACCTGGATTGGTTGGCATTTGGGTCACTAAGGCGCTCATAATATGGCTTACAGAACTCAAATCTGCTTTACAGGACGAAAACCTGATAATTCTTGTAAATCAAATGATTGAGGCTGTAGAGTATCTCTGTACAGCGTCTACTGACGTCTGTCAGCTCACTTCTCGTATTTCATCGTCGCTAATTACGGCACGAAGAGCACTCTACCTGCGTACTTATCAGGCGGAGGCAGAGGTCAAACGAAGTATAGAGGCGTTGCCTTACGATGGAAAGAAGTTGTTTGGTCCAGAATTGGACGCATGGATTGCGGAGGCTACGGGAGGTAAGTCTGTTTTCTTACCATTGCCTCCACCGGTTCCAAGAAGAAGGTACGCTGGACCTTCGTTCAAATCCTTTAGACCTCAGCCCTTTCGAGGACGTGGCAGAGGATCAGCCACGCCTGCTAGACGTGGTCGCGGACGTGGTTTCCATCAAACCAACACAACTCGCCAAGACGCTAAGGTTACCGACAAGCCAGTGGCATGACGGCCTACCAGCCCATCTCGGTTCTCCAATTGTGGGAGCACGCCTTCAGACGTTCCATGTAGCGTGGTTCCACACATCCGCGGATGGCTGGATCCGAAATTTAGTGTTAAAAGGTTACAAAATAGAGTTCGACTGTCTTCCGCCTCTGCGGTTTTTCAAGACAGGATTGCCTCTGTCGGACGACAAGAGGACGGTTTTGCAAATTGCCATTCAGTCCCTACTAGATTCGGCAGTGTTAATTCCGGTCCCTGTACACCAACAGGGTCAGGGTTATTATTCAAGTCTGTTTGTGGTCCCGAAGCCGGATGGCTCAGTCAGACCAATATTGAACTTAAAGGGGCTCAATCAGTACGTAACTTACTACAGATTCAAGATGGAGTCTCTACGTTCGGTGATTGCGGGTTTAGAGGCAAAGGAATTTATGATTGCGCTAGACCTCAAGGATGCGTACTTACACATTCCAATTTGGCAGCCTCATCAGAAATTCTTACGGTTTGCAATACGCCAGAACCATTACCAGTTTCAGGCTCTACCGTTTGGCCTGTCATCAGCGCCACGGGTATTCACCAAAGTGATGTCTGTGATGATAGCTCACCTCAGATCCCTGGGAGTGACAATAGTTCCGTATTTAGACGATCTGCTCATCAAAGCTCCGTCTCAACAGATACTTCTCCAACATGCGCTGCTAACATACGATGTACTGGTTCACCACGGTTGGATTGTCAACTTCAAGAAATCACATCTAATTCCGTCTCAACGCCTTCAGTTCCTAGGTATGATTCTCGATACGGTCAATCAAAGAATTTACCTACCACAGCAGAAAGTACAAATGCTACGTCATCTAGTACAATTAGTGCTCAAGCCACGCACAGTGTCGGTACACTTGTGCATTCGCCTCTTAGGCACAATGGTGGCAGCTTTCGAGGCGCTTCAGTTCGGAAGATTTCACTCTCGTCCATTTCAGCTGAATGTGCTTGCCCAGTGGTCGGGCTCGCATCTGCAGATTCACCACAGGGTGAGGTTGTCACCAACAGCAAGAGTATCTCTGCTCTGGTGGCTCAAGGAACACAATTTAACCGCAGGAAGACGGTTCGGAGGTTGGAATTGGATCATTCTAACTACGGACGCCAGTCTCAGAGGTTGGGGAGCGGTAATTCAAAATTGTCAGCTCCAGGGTCTCTGGGCGGATCACGAGAAATTGCTGTCGATAAATGTTCTAGAACTCCGCGCAATTTACAATGCGCTACGACAAGCAGTGCATATGCTTCGCTCTCAGCCTGTCCAAGTGCAGTCGGACAATGCGACGGCGGTCGCATACATCAACAAACAAGGAGGAACGAGAAGCCGCATGGCAATGCGGGAAGTAGCTCGAATCCTCAATTGGGCGTAATGCCACCAGGTGATATTGTCGGCAGTGTTCATTCCGGGAGTGGACAACTGGGAAGCGGATTATCTCAGTCGTCGGGATTTTCATCCAGGCGAATGGGCATTAAATCCAGAAGTGTTTCGCATGTTGGTTCAGCGATGGGGTTATCCTCAGGTGGACCTGATGGCGTCTCGACACAATCACCAGACATTCCAGTATGTGTCCAGAACAAGAGATCCACAGGCAGTGGCGGTGGATGCTCTCACGGTCGAGTGGCCGTACAGTCTTGTGTATCTGTTTCCACCGTTTCCGTTGCTCCCTCTGGTGCTAAAACGAATCAAAAGAGAGTCGGTCACAGTCATACTAGTGGCGCCTCATTGGCCTCGGAGAGCTTGGTACTCGGATCTCCGAGGATTACTCGCAGACGATCCTTGGCCGCTCCCGCTACGTCCAGACCTGTTACAACAGGGTCCATTCCTTTACCCCGATTTAGCGCGGCTGCGTTTGACGGGGTGGCTGTTGAGACCGTCCTCTTAAGAAGAGAGGGCATTCCAGATTCAGTTATACCAACCATGTTACGAGCTAGGAAGCCAGTTACGGCAGCTCATTATTACAGAATATGGCGTGCCTATATAGGTTGGTGTGAAGCTCGGAAATTTCCGACATCAGCTTTCAAGTTATGCCGCCTCTTGTTGTTTCTACAAACAGGGTTAGATGGAGGACTGCGTTTATCTACACTAAAGGTGCAGGTATCTGCTTTGTCAATTTACTTTCAAAGACGATTGGCTCTATTGCCGTCTATACGCACTTTTCTCCAAGGTGTCCTCAGAGTACAGCCTCCATTCATTCCACCTACAGCGCCATGGGACTTGAATCTGGTTTTAGATTTCTTACAGTCTTCATATTTTGAACCCTTACAGCAAGTGGATATAAAGTTTCTCACTTGGAAAACAATTTTTCTTCTAGCCTTAGCTTCGGCAAGGCGTGTTTCGGATTTGGGTGCATTGTCATGCAAGGCACCGTATTTGGTGTTTCATGATGACAGAGCGGAACTTCGTACGAATCCCGCCTTCTTACCAAAGGTAGTGTCATCTTTTCACATCAATCAACCAATAGTAGTTCCTGTGTTGACGGCACATTCTGGAACTCTGGATGTGGTACGCGCATTACGCGTTTATGTATCCTGAACGTCTTCAGTTCGTAAAACGGATACGTTGTTTGTTCTCTATGATGCTGCCAAGATGGGTTGGCCAGCGTCTAAACAAACCTTGTCCAGATGGATAAAACTGACCATACGTCAAAAAAACTAAACAAGAGAGCGCAGGCAGACTTAACAAAAGTTCACAATTTATTAAAACAGTGATCACAAAATAAGATAATATAAAAATGATTATGATTAAGAACTAATTCCGTACTACAACTCCATATATTCCACACATTAAAGTGCACTGATATGCTAGTATATTGACAATATGAAGTATTCTAGAAATTTTAAGCAGCTGGTGTTTTAGATGCTGAAGATCTGGATGTTATACGTATAACAGTCTCATACTTGTATTGATTTGTTCAAAGTGAAAATCACGTATATACAAAGTCAGTGCACTGTTGATTACAGATTAAATATCTGTGAGTTACCTCCAATGGACGAAGCACCCGTTCCGTTTGGTTAAGTATATCCTCATACAGGGATTTAACGCTTATTGCTTCCTTACTGTGAATATAGCACTCCCGAGTGCTCAGGTGTCCGCTTGTTCCAGCGACTATGTCCACTGTTCTCTCCTTACTTAGATCGTGTCCAGCTCGTGACTGCTCACTGCTCCAACGGATCACCTGGCAGTGCCGCGGCAGGTCGAAGTGCCGTTGATCCAAAAAGACAAGCTGTCAGCCACGGTCCCCTTGTTTGCAGGAGGGACCAATGCGGGTGGCTTTATTCGGGCAGATCCCGACCCGACAGTTGAGGTGAGCTAGCCGCCACGGTCCCCGTGATTCAAAATGGACCAGTGCAGGAGGCTGAAATCGGGCAGATTTTTACACGACAGTGGAGTATAGCTGGAACCGGTGAAGTCCGTAAAAGGTGGAAGTTGTTGGATAGAAGGTAGTCGGATCCTATAGCAGCCCTGACGCGTTTCTCGACCGGCACAATCTGGTCGTTTCCTCAGAGGGTTATAATGAACCTATCCTGCTGGTTCCTCATATTTAAAGAACTCCTAGGACGGTCATTAGTACAGGCACCTGAGAGGCACCTGTTCAGATCATTAGTGAACGTGTGTGCAAGTGGAATTAAAGTCAGTTCCACAGACAGATCAAACAATCTTAAATACGAATGTCCAAACAGACTAATTCAACCAAATAACACACCAAAATTAAAATTAAAATTCAAATAACTTACAGAGTAATACTTTTATACATTTCATTACTATTATCATTGATGTTATATCTTAGCGGAGTGGGAGACAGCAATATATCCCAATATAATTGTTAATATAATTATTTATAATCCAAATTTCACAGGGTGAATGGTTCATATCACTATAATAATTATTAATATGATCTGACCATAGCAATATTAAACCATGTCTAATTTATTAATCAATGAATTCCATGTATCTATATGGAGTATTCACTTAGATTAATCCAATTGTATCTTATAGGGTAAAGAAAAATACATATACATTCCTTATGAAAAAACAGGTGATAATCAATTAAACTAGACCAATTACATGCCACTCATCATTAGGCATATATATCTATGCATATAGTATGGATAAGCCATTTGATCTCCATTGTACTGGATACTAAAATAAATAAAATAAATAAAATAAAATAAAGAATGAAATAAATATAAATAAAAATAAATATGAAAATATAAAAAATAAATATAAAAAATTAAATAAAATATCTCTATCTCTTTTGCAATTTATGCAAAATCATCTTGTCCCCTTTTGTGGGGTTAAGTACAGTTGTCTCCATGAGCTGTCTTTACCATTATGTCTCTTTGATTTTGTTTATGCTGGGGGAGTGGGAGAGTGCCTCCCACTTTGGCAGATGAGTGTAAATATATCTCTCTGCCATCGTTTGATGCTTTCTTCCATTCCCACCTTTCTTCCCACCTGTGTATATGTATATTTATATTTATATTTATATATATTTAAATATTTTATTTAATTTTTTATATTTATTTTTTATATTTTCATATTTATTTTTATTTATATTTATTTCATTCTTTATTTTATTTTATTTATTTTATTTATTTTAGTATCCAGTACAATGGAGATCAAATGGCTTATCCATACTATATGCATAGATATATATGCCTAATGATGAGTGGCATGTAATTGGTCTAGTTTAATTGATTATCACCTGTTTTTTCATAAGGAATGTATATGTATTTTTCTTTACCCTATAAGATACAATTGGATTAATCTAAGTGAATACTCCATATAGATACATGGAATTCATTGATTAATAAATTAGACATGGTTTAATATTGCTATGGTCAGATCATATTAATAATTATTATAGTGATATGAACCATTCACCCTGTGAAATTTGGATTATAAATAATTATATTAACAATTATATTGGGATATATTGCTGTCTCCCACTCCGCTAAGATATAACATCAATGATAATAGTAATGAAATGTATAAAAGTATTACTCTGTAAGTTATTTGAATTTTAATTTTAATTTTGGTGTGTTATTTGGTTGAATTAGTCTGTTTGGACATTCGTATTTAAGATTGTTTGATCTGTCTGTGGAACTGACTTTAATTCCACTTGCACACACGTTCACTAATGATCTGAACAGGTGCCTCTCAGGTGCCTGTACTAATGACCGTCCTAGGAGTTCTTTAAATATGAGGAACCAGCAGGATAGGTTCATTATAACCCTCTGAGGAAACGACCAGATTGTGCCGGTCGAGAAACGCGTCAGGGCTGCTATAGGATCCGACTACCTTCTATCCAACAACTTCCACCTTTTACGGACTTCACCGGTTCCAGCTATACTCCACTGTCGTGTAAAAATCTGCCCGATTTCAGCCTCCTGCACTGGTCCATTTTGAATCACGGGGACCGTGGCGGCTAGCTCACCTCAACTGTCGGGTCGGGATCTGCCCGAATAAAGCCACCCGCATTGGTCCCTCCTGCAAACAAGGGGACCGTGGCTGACAGCTTGTCTTTTTGGATCAACGGCACTTCGACCTGCCGCGGCACTGCCAGGTGATCCGTTGGAGCAGTGAGCAGTCACGAGCTGGACACGATCTAAGTAAGGAGAGAACAGTGGACATAGTCGCTGGAACAAGCGGACACCTGAGCACTCGGGAGTGCTATATTCACAGTAAGGAAGCAATAAGCGTTAAATCCCTGTATGAGGATATACTTAACCAAACGGAACGGGTGCTTCGTCCATTGGAGGTAACTCACAGATATTTAATCTGTAATCAACAGTGCACTGACTTTGTATATACGTGATTTTCACTTTGAACAAATCAATACAAGTATGAGACTGTTATACGTATAACATCCAGATCTTCAGCATCTAAAACACCAGCTGCTTAAAATTTCTAGAATACTTCATATTGTCAATATACTAGCATATCAGTGCACTTTAATGTGTGGAATATATGGAGTTGTAGTACGGAATTAGTTCTTAATCATAATCATTTTTATATTATCTTATTTTGTGATCACTGTTTTAATAAATTGTGAACTTTTGTTAAGTCTGCCTGCGCTCTCTTGTTTAGTTTTTTTGGTTCCAATTGTCTAGGGATTGCTAATACCCTATTCCTTTGGGAGCAGCGGGCAGCGTTTCAACATAGGCTCAGGGAGGCGCCTTTTCCCCGTTTTAGTTTGACCATACGTCAGGCTTACATGCTAGGTTACAACCGCCTACGTCAGTAACCGCTCATTCCACACGTTCTGTGGGAACTTCATGGGCAGCTGGTCGTGGGGCTTCTGCGACGCAGCTTTGCCGTGCGGCTACATGGTCTTCAGTGCACACGTTTGTGCGCTTTTACAAGTTTGATACATTTGCGGCATCAGCATCTAGCTTTGGCCGCCTAGTGTTACCAGTGCCAAACAGCTCTCCCGCCCATGGGGGAAGCTTTGGTACGTCCCAAGAGTACTCCAGTGACCCCTAGTGGATGATAAAGAAAATAGGATTTTGGTACTTACCAGGTAAATCCTTTTCTTTGAATCCATAGGGGGCACTGGACGCCCACCCAGAGCAGTTGTGGTTAGTTCTGAGGATCTTATGGTAACACACTTTCACCGACTGGTTCAAATTACAAGTGCTGGTTAGGGTGTCAACTGTTTAGTTGTCAGTAACGTTATGGGTTAACTTCGTTATTGTCAGTTATGTTATATGTAATACTCCATTGTCAACCTCTCTATAGTTCCTGTTCGGCTCAGTAAAAAACACTGAGAGGTACTCGGGGATATGGAGGGGTGGAGTGTTCTAAATTTAAATATTCAGTGCTGTTCCTACGGAAGCCCGTCCATATCCCAAGAGTACTCCAGTGCCCCCTATGGATTCAAAGAAAAGGATTTACCTGGTAAGTACCAAAATCCTATTTTTTAAGTCAGAAAACGTATCTAGCAAATGCTGAGCTGTAGGATTGGGATTATATATGCAACATATTTGAAAGATTATTTTGTATATTTAACCCTTAATAAAACAAGGGCTTATACTTTAATTGAGTCCAGGTTTATTAAAGGAGAAAGATACAGAAGACCGCGCTTTTACTGTAAACACCCTGCCCCCACCACATCTGGTAATATGGCGGGGGGCCGCCGGTCGTGCGGTTTAGCCGATGCTGGAACAGTAATAGACCTTTCGCCGTTGGCTGAACTATTGGTTACAGCGGAAATGCACTTGGGGCATTGCAGTGTCGGTGTTGCTGATTGGATAGCTGTCCTCAGTAGCATTGACGACCATTCTGTGGCCTGCATTACAAATGTCTGCCAGCCGTCATACAGGGGAGGGGCCGGTTACTGCGCCAACGTGGGCGAGCATTTCCTGGCATAGTAAATCCGACATTAGACCACCGTCATTCTTGTACCTTATTATGTATCATCCTCACGTATGGGGAAGAACATTCCAGATCAGCTCCGTGCTCCCCGTGTAATGAATAACGTATATAAGTTTGACTATTTTATGTGGCAGCTTCAGAAGGCTGGGGCGGGGGTTCTAGTGGCGTTTGTGGGAATATGTCCCCTCTTCCTGATAAATTGCTATTATGAATATAAGCTGCACATGACGGCTCCACATTAAGTGACCTCCTATCCGTACACTTCTGTCTGTTTCTTCCCTCAGACAATCATTATATAATACACTGACTTTCTTTTCAGGCTGCTCCAAGTAATAAAGCGAAAAAGAAGAAGAAGAAGCGGAAAGCAAAGAAGGCCTCGCCCGCCAACAGTCAGGTAATATTCCCAGTCCCGTCCCGCTCGCTCTGGTTGTTACTGGTCAGTAGACGATTTCCTCTCTAGGTGTTTGATACATGGGTGGGATGAAAGGAGAGTGTGTGTGGAGATTGCTGTAGTCCATAGCAACGAATAACAAAGAGCACGGGTAGTTAGGTTGCACGTACCGTGGAGCAGGGCACCCGCTGTCAGTATAGTTACATATTCGCCCTCAGTGCAGGAGGTTGGGCTCGGCCTTCGCCCTGTTCAGATATATTTTATCTTTCCCTGAGCAGCCAGCCTGAACTAGGTGATAACGGAGAGGAATAGCACAGGCGGCGTTGGTACAGTGTGACGGATATGAGGATGTATCTGTGACTGGTATTTATATGCCACGTATGTGTGACTAGAGGCCACTGGAGAACACTGAGCTCATTGCCACGTATGTGTGACTAGAGGCCACTGGCGGACACTGATCTCATTGCCACGTATGTGCGACTAGAGGCCACTGGAGGACACTGATCTCATTGCCACGTATGTGCGACTAGCGCCCACTGGAGGACACTGAGCTCATTGCCAGGTATGTGCGACTAGCGCCCACTGGAGGACACTGAGCTCATTGCCACGTATGTGCGACTAGCGCCCACTGGAGGACACTGAGCTCATTGCCACGTATGTGTGACTAGAGGCCACTGGAGGACACTGATCTCATTGCCACGTATGTGCGACTAGCGCCCACTGGAGGACACTGAGCTCATTGCCAGGTATGTGCGACTAGCGCCCACTGGAGGACACTGAGCTCATTGCCACGTATGTGCGACTAGCGCCCACTGGAGGACACTGAGCTCATTGCCACGTATGTGCGACTAGCGCCCACTGGAGGACACTGAGCTCATTGCCACGTATGTGTGACTAGAGGCCACTGGAGGACACTGAGCTCATTGCCACGTATGTGCGACTAGAGGCCACTGGAGGACACTGATCTCATTGCCACGTATGTGCGACTAGCGCCTACAGGAGGACACTGAACTCATTGCCACGTATGTGCGACTAGATGCCACTGGAGGACACTGAGCTCATTGCCACGTATGTGTGACTAGCGCCCCACTGGAGGACACTGAGCTCATTGCCACGTATGTGCGACTAGCGCCCACTGGAGGACACTGAGCTCATTGCCAGGTATGTGCGACTAGCGCCCACTGGAGGACACTGAGCTCATTGCCACGTATGTGTGACTAGCGCCCACTGGAGGACACTGAGCTCATTGCCACGTATGTGCGACTAGCGCCCACTGGAGGACACTGAGCTCATTGCCACGTATGTGCAACTAGCGCCCACTGGAGGACACTGAGCTCATTGCCAGGTATGTGCGACTAGCGCCCACTGGAGGACACTGAGCTCATTGCCACGTATGTGCGACGACACTGAGCTCATTGCCACGTATGTGCGACTAGCGCCTACAGGAGGACACTGAACTCATTGCCACGTATGTGCGACTAGATGCCACTGGAGGACGCTGAGCTCATTGCCACGTATGTGTGACTAGCGCCCCACTGGAGGACACTGAGCTCATTGCCACATATGTGTGACTAGCGCCCCCTGGAGGACACTGAACTCATTGCCACGTATGTGCGACTAGCGCCCCCTGGAGGACACTGAGCTCATTACCACATATGTGTGACTAGCGCCCCACTGGAAGACACTGAGCTCTTTGCCACATATGTGTGACTAGCGCCCCACTGGAGGACACTGAGCTCATTGCCACATATGTGTGACTAGCGCCCCCTGGAGGACACTGAACTCATTGCCACATATGTGCGACTAGCGCCCCCTGGAGGACACTGAGCTCATTACCACATATGTGTGACTAGCGCCCCACTGGAGGACACTGAGCTCATTGCCACATATCTGTGACTAGCGCCCACTGGAGGACACTGAGCTCATTACCACATATGTGTGACCAGCGCCCCCTGGAGGACACTGAACTCAAATTCCACGTATGTGCGACTAGCGCCCACTGGAGGACACTGAGCTCATTACCACATATGTGTGACTAGCGCCCACTGGAGGACACTGAGCTCATTGCCACATATGTGTGACTAGCGCCCCACTGGAGGACACTGAGCTCATTGCCACATATGTGTGACTAGCGCCCCACTGGAGGACACTGAGCTCATTGCCACATATGTGTGACTAGCGCCCACTGGAGGACACTGAACTCATTGCCACGTATGTGCGACTAGCGCCCACTGGAGGACACTGAACTCATTGCCACGTATGTGCGACTAGCGCCCACTGGAGGACACTGAGCTCATTGCCAGGTATGTGCGACTAGCGCCCACTGGAGGACACTGAGCTCATTGCCAGGTATGTGCGACTAGCGCCCACTGGAGGACACTGAGCTCGTTGCCACGTATGTGCAACTAGCGCCCACTGGAGGACACTGAGCTCATTGCCACGTATGTGCGACTAGCGCCCACTGGAGGACACTGAGCTCATTGCCACGTATGTGCGACTAGCGCCCACTGGAGGACACTGAGCTCATTGCCAGGTATGTGCGACTAGCGCCCACTGGAGGACACTGAGCTCATTGCCAGGTATGTGCGACTAGCGCCCACTGGAGGACACTGAGCTCATTGCCACGTATGTGCGACTAGCGCCCACTGGAGGACACTGAGCTCATTGCCACGTATGTGCGACTAGCGCCCACTGGAGGACACTGAGCTCATTGCCACGTATGTGCGACTAGCGCCCACTGGAGGACACTGAGCTCATTGCCACGTATGTGTGACTAGCGCCCCCTGGAGGACACTGAACTCATTGCCACATATGTGCGACTAGCGCCCCCTGGAGGACACTGAGCTCATTACCACATATGTGTGACTAGCGCCCCACTGGAGGACACTGAGCTCATTGCCACATATCTGTGACTAGCGCCCACTGGAGGACACTGAGCTCATTACCACATATGTGTGACTAGCGCCCCCTGGAGGACACTGAACTCAAATTCCACGTATGTGCGACTAGCGCCCACTGGAGGACACTGAGCTCATTACCACATATGTGTGACTAGCGCCCACTGGAGGACACTGAGCTCATTGCCAGGTATGTGCGACTAGCGCCCACTGGAGGACACTGAGCTCATTGCCAGGTATGTGCGACTAGCGCCCACTGGAGGACACTGAGCTCGTTGCCAGGTATGTGCGACTAGCGCCCACTGGAGGACACTGAGCTCGTTGCCACGTATGTGCGACTAGCGCCCACTGGAGGACACTGAGCTCATTGCCAGGTATGTGCGACTAGCGCCCACTGGAGGACACTGAGCTCATTGCCACGTATGTGCGACTAGCGCCCACTGGAGGACACTGAGCTCATTGCCACGTATGTGCGACTAGCGCCCACTGGAGGACACTGAGCTCATTGCCACGTATGTGTGACTAGAGGCCACTGGAGGACACTGAGCTCATTGCCACGTATGTGCGACTAGAGGCCACTGGAGGACACTGATCTCATTGCCACGTATGTGCGACTAGCGCCTACAGGAGGACACTGAACTCATTGCCACGTATGTGCGACTAGATGCCACTGGAGGACACTGAGCTCATTGCCACGTATGTGTGACTAGCGCCCCACTGGAGGACACTGAGCTCATTGCCACGTATGTGCGACTAGCGCCCACTGGAGGACACTGAGCTCATTGCCAGGTATGTGCGACTAGCGCCCACTGGAGGACACTGAGCTCATTGCCACGTATGTGTGACTAGCGCCCACTGGAGGACATTGAGCTCATTGCCACGTATGTGCGACTAGCGCCCAGTGGAGGACACTGAGCTCATTGCCACGTATGTGCAACTAGCGCCCACTGGAGGACACTGAGCTCATTGCCAGGTATGTGCGACTAGCGCCCACTGGAGGACACTGAGCTCATTGCCACATATGTGCGACGACACTGAGCTCATTGCCACGTATGTGCGACTAGCGCCTACAGGAGGACACTGAACTCATTGCCACGTATGTGCGACTAGATGCCACTGGAGGACACTGAGCTCATTGCCACGTATGTGTGACTAGCGCCCCACTGGAGGACACTGAGCTCATTGCCACATATGTGTGACTAGCGCCCCCTGGAGGACACTGAACTCATTGCCACGTATGTGCGACTAGCGCCCCCTGGAGGACACTGAGCTCATTACCACATATGTGTGACTAGCGCCCCACTGGAAGACACTGAGCTCTTTGCCACATATGTGTGACTAGCGCCCCACTGGAGGACACTGAGCTCATTGCCACATATGTGTGACTAGCGCCCCCTGGAGGACACTGAACTCATTGCCACATATGTGCGACTAGCGCCCCCTGGAGGACACTGAGCTCATTACCACATATGTGTGACTAGCGCCCCACTGGAGGACACTGAGCTCATTGCCACATATCTGTGACTAGCGCCCACTGGAGGACACTGAGCTCATTACCACATATGTGTGACTAGCGCCCCCTGGAGGACACTGAACTCAAATTCCACGTATGTGCGACTAGCGCCCACTGGAGGACACTGAGCTCATTACCACATATGTGTGACTAGCGCCCACTGGAGGACACTGAGCTCATTGCCACATATGTGTGACTAGCGCCCCACTGGAGGACACTGAGCTCATTGCCACATATGTGTGACTAGCGCCCCACTGGAGGACACTGAGCTCATTGCCACATATGTGTGACTAGCGCCCACTGGAGGACACTGAACTCATTGCCACGTATGTGCGACTAGCGCCCACTGGAGGACACTGAACTCATTGCCACGTATGTGCGACTAGCGCCCACTGGAGGACACTGAGCTCATTGCCAGGTATGTGCGACTAGCGCCCACTGGAGGACACTGAGCTCATTGCCAGGTATGTGCGACTAGCGCCCACTGGAGGACACTGAGCTCGTTGCCACGTATGTGCAACTAGCGCCCACTGGAGGACACTGAGCTCATTGCCACGTATGTGCGACTAGCGCCCACTGGAGGACACTGAGCTCATTGCCACGTATGTGTGACTAGCGCCCACTGGAGGACACTGAGCTCATTGCCAGGTATGTGCGACTAGCGCCCACTGGAGGACACTGAGCTCATTGCCACGTATGTGTGACTAGCGCCCACTGGAGGACATTGAGCTCATTGCCACGTATGTGCGACTAGCGCCCAGTGGAGGACACTGAGCTCATTGCCACGTATGTGCAACTAGCGCCCACTGGAGGACACTGAGCTCATTGCCAGGTATGTGCGACTAGCGCCCACTGGAGGACACTGAGCTCATTGCCACGTATGTGCGACGACACTGAGCTCATTGCCACGTATGTGCGACTAGCGCCTACAGGAGGACACTGAACTCATTGCCACGTATGTGCGACTAGATGCCACTGGAGGACACTGAGCTCATTGCCACGTATGTGTGACTAGCGCCCCACTGGAGGACACTGAGCTCATTGCCACATATGTGTGACTAGCGCCCCCTGGAGGACACTGAACTCATTGCCACGTATGTGCGACTAGCGCCCCCTGGAGGACACTGAGCTCATTACCACATATGTGTGACTAGCGCCCCACTGGAAGACACTGAGCTCTTTGCCACATATGTGTGACTAGCGCCCCACTGGAGGACACTGAGCTCATTGCCACATATGTGTGACTAGCGCCCCCTGGAGGACACTGAACTCATTGCCACATATGTGCGACTAGCGCCCCCTGGAGGACACTGAGCTCATTACCACATATGTGTGACTAACGCCCCACTGGAGGACACTGAGCTCATTGCCACATATCTGTGACTAGCGCCCACTGGAGGACACTGAGCTCATTACCACATATGTGTGACTAGCGCCCCCTGGAGGACACTGAACTCAAATTCCACGTATGTGCGACTAGCGCCCACTGGAGGACACTGAGCTCATTACCACATATGTGTGACTAGCGCCCACTGGAGGACACTGAGCTCATTGCCACATATGTGTGACTAGCGCCCCACTGGAGGACACTGAGCTCATTGCCACATATGTGTGACTAGCGCCCCACTGGAGGACACTGAGCTCATTGCCACATATGTGTGACTAGCGCCCACTGGAGGACACTGAACTCATTGCCACGTATGTGCGACTAGCGCCCACTGGAGGACACTGAACTCATTGCCACGTATGTGCGACTAGCGCCCACTGGAGGACACTGAGCTCATTGCCAGGTATGTGCGACTAGCGCCCACTGGAGGACACTGAGCTCATTGCCAGGTATGTGCGACTAGCGCCCACTGGAGGACACTGAGCTCGTTGCCACGTATGTGCAACTAGCGCCCACTGGAGGACACTGAGCTCATTGCCACGTATGTGCGACTAGCGCCCACTGGAGGACACTGAGCTCATTGCCACGTATATGTGCGACTAGCGCCCACTGGAGGACACTGAGCTCATTGCCAGGTATGTGCGACTAGCGCCCACTGGAGGACACTGAGCTCATTGCCAGGTATGTGCGACTAGCGCCCACTGGAGGACACTGAGCTCATTGCCACGTATGTGCGACTAGCGCCCACTGGAGGACACTGAGCTCATTGCCACGTATGTGCGACTAGCGCCCACTGGAGGACACTGAGCTCATTGCCACGTATGTGCGACTAGCGCCCACTGGAGGACACTGAGCTCATTGCCATGTATGTGTGACTAGCGCCCCCTGGAGGACACTGAACTCATTGCCACATATGTGCGACTAGCGCCCCCTGGAGGACACTGAGCTCATTACCACATATGTGTGACTAGCGCCCCACTGGAGGACACTGAGCTCATTGCCACATATCTGTGACTAGCGCCCACTGGAGGACACTGAGCTCATTACCACATATGTGTGACTAGCGCCCCCTGGAGGACACTGAACTCAAATTCCACGTATGTGCGACTAGCGCCCACTGGAGGACACTGAGCTCATTACCACATATGTGTGACTAGCGCCCACTGGAGGACACTGAGCTCATTGCCACATATGTGTGACTAGCGCCCCACTGGAGGACACTGAGCTCATTGCCACATATGTGTGACTAGCGCCCCACTGGAGGACACTGAGCTCATTGCCACATATGTGTGACTAGTGCCCACTTGAGGACACTGAACTCATTGCCACGTATGTGCGACTAGCGCCCACTGGAGGACACTGAACTCATTGCCACGTATGTGCGACTAGCGCCCACTGGAGGACACTGAGCTCATTGCCAGGTATGTGCGACTAGCGCCCACTGGAGGACACTGAGCTCGTTGCCACGTATGTGCGACTAGCGCCCACTGGAGGACACTGAGCTCGTTGCCACGTATGTGCGACTAGCTCCCACTGGAGGACACTGAGCTCATTGCCAGGTATGTGCGACTAGCGCCCACTGGAGGACACTGAGCTCGTTGCCAGGTATGTGCGACTAGCGCCCACTGGAGGACACTGAGCTCGTTGCCAGGTATGTGCGACTAGCGCCCACTGGAGGACACTGAGCTCGTTGCCACGTATGTGCGACTAGCGCCCACTGGAGGACACTGAGCTCATTGCCAGGTATGTGCGACTAGCGCCCACTGGAGGACACTGAGCTCATTGCCACGTATGTGCGACTAGCGCCCACTGGAGGACACTGAGCTCATTGCCACGTATATGTGCGACTAGCGCCCACTGGAGGACACTGAGCTCATTGCCACGTATGTGTGGCTTGAGACCTCTCACAGAACTGCCTCTCTCAGGGTGTTTTTTGTTTTGCGCAGCATTCTCTGTAAATTCTAGAGATTTGTACATGAAAATCCCAAAGAGCAGCAGCGTGTGAGGTACTCCAACCACTTCGCCTGGCACCAAAAATTCTTCCATGGTCAAAGTCACCGAGATCATATTTTCTCTTACGTCCTAGAGGATGCTGGGGACTCCAAAAGGACCATGGGGTATAGACGGGATCCGCAGGAGACATGGGCACACTATAAGACTTTGAATGGGTGTGAACTGGCTCCTCCCTCTATGCCCCTCCTCCAGACCTCAGTTGGATTCTGTGCCCAGAGAGACTGGACACTCACTAGGGGAGGTCTCCTGAGTTTCTCTGAAAAGACTTTATGTTAGGTTTTTTATTTTCAGGCAGACCTGCTGGCTACAGGCTCCCTGCATCGTGGGAGTGAGTGGAGAGAAGTCAGACCTACTTCTTCTGAGTTAAGGGCTCTGCTTCTTAGGCTACTGGACACCATTAGCTCCAGAGGGTTCGATCCCTTGGTGCGCCTAGCTGCTTGTTCCCGGAGCCGCGCCGTCACCCCCCTCACAGAAGCCAGAAGAAAGAAGCCGGGGGAGTATGATAAGATCAGAAGACATCAGTGACGGCAGAAGACTTCAGTAACGAGGTACAGCGCAGTGGTCGCGCTGCGTGCCAGGCTCCCACACATACACCAACGGCACTCACAGGGTGCAGGGCGCAGGGGGGAGCGCCCTGGGCAGCATGTTACTGAGGCTTTATAACTGGCAAAGAGACATATTATAAGTGCCTAGGCACTAAATATAAGCCCCCGCCAGAATAAATATTTAAAATTGAGCGGGACTACAGCGCGCCGAGGTGGGGGCGTGGCTTAGCCCTCACAGCTTGCCAGCGCCATTTTCTCTCTTCACAGACTATGCAGAGACGCTGGCCCGGACCTCCACGCTCCTTATCAAGTACAGGGAGCAAAACGGGGGGGGGGGGGGGGGGGGGCACAGTAATTTGGTGCTATTGTAACAGCGCACTCATCATATATATATTTTTCAGTATTATATGGGCGCTGGGGTGTGAGCTGGTATACTCTCTCTGTGTTCTCTCTAACTGGCTTCTCTGTGGGTCTGTCCCCATTTGCCAGTGTGAGTGTGTGGATGTCGGTACACTGTGTCGACATGTCTGAGGCTGAGTACTCCTCCCCGGAGGAGGTTACTGGGGGTGCAGAGAAAGAGTTGGGAGTGTCTCTGTCGGCACCGCCGACTGCTGATTGGG
Source organism: Pseudophryne corroboree (assembly GCF_028390025.1). Classification (NCBI taxonomy): domain Eukaryota; kingdom Metazoa; phylum Chordata; class Amphibia; order Anura; family Myobatrachidae; genus Pseudophryne; species Pseudophryne corroboree. The sequence goes on along the minus strand of NC_086454.1, from coordinate 344,318,472 downwards.
TGGCCATGTAAAGTACATTGAATGCAAATGTGGCATTATTGTCTAAGAGGCTGGATAAATCTGATTCTCAGACACAAGCATGGAGAAAATCCATGGAGGACGCCTTGTCCCAGGAACAGGCACTCTCGGGGTCACAAAAGCGTTCATTTATCCAGATGGCGGATTCTGATACCGACACGGACTCTGATTCCAGTGTCGACTTTAGTGAGGCCAGTTTACATCCAAGAGTGGTGAAGAGTATTCAGTACATGATTGGGGCAATTAAAGATGTTTTACATATTTCTGAACTGTTTGCTGTTCCTGATACAAGGGTTTGTTTGTATAGGGAAAGAAGCCTGAGGTGACGTTTCCCCCCTCTCATGAACTGAACGCTCTTTGTGAAAAAGCTTGGGAATCTCCTGACAAAAGGTGGCAGGTTCCCAAGAGAATTTTTATGGCATATCCTTTCCCCTCTGTCGACAGGGAAAAGTGGGAGTCATCTCCCAATGTGGACAAGGCCCTGTCCCGGCTGTCCAAGAAGGTGGCGCTTCCGTCTCCCGACACTGCTGCCCTCAAGGATCCTGCGGATCGTAAGCAGGAAACAACATTAAAAGCTATTTATGTCACTACGGGTGCGCTCCTCAGACCTTCCGTGGCGTCGGCTTGGGTGAGTAGTGCTATTGCTAAGTGGGCTGATAATTTGGCATCTGACATGGATACCCTGGATAAGGATAACATTCTTTTGACTCTCGGTTATATCAGGGACGCTGCAGCTTACCTAAAGGATGCGGCGAGGGATATTGGCCTCTTGGGATCAAGGGTCAATGCCATGGCTGTCTCGGCCTGGAGAGCGCTGTGGATTCATCAATGGAATGCTGATGCCGACTCCAAGAAAGCTATGGAAGCTCTCCCTTATAAAGGTAGTGTCTTGTTTGGTGACGGCCTCGCTGACCTAGTGTCTACCGCTACAGCGGGTAAGTCATCTTTTCTTCCTTATGTTCCAGCACAACAGAAAAAGGCGCCCCATTATCAGATGCAGTCCTTTCGGCCTAATAAATACAAAAAAGGAAGAGGCTCGTCCTTCCTTGCTTCAAAAGGTAGAGGAAGGGGAAAAAGGGCGCCTGCTGCGTCAGGCTCCCAGGACCAAAAGTCCTCCCCGGCCTCTGCCAAGTCCACGCAATGACGCTGGGGCTCCCCTACGGGAGTCCGTGCCGGTGGGGGCGCTTCTCAGACTCTTCAGTCAGGTCTGGGTTCACTCGGGCCTAGATCCTTGGGTGTTAGACATAGTGTCCCAAGGATACAAACTGGAGTTTCAGGAGGTGCCCCCCCCCCACCGATTTTTCAAATCAGCCTTGCCAGTTTCTATCCCAGAAAGGGAAGTAGGGAGTGCTGCGGTACAAAAGCTGTGTCAACAGTGTGTCATTGTCCCGGTACCCTAGTCCCAACGGGGAGAACGGTTTTATTCAAGCCTCTTTGTCGTACCAAAGCCGGATGGCTCGGTCAGACCGATCCTGAACCTAAAGTCCCTAAATCTGTATTTGAAAACTTTCAAGTTCAAAATGGAATCTCTTCAGGCAGTGATCTCCAGTCTACAAGGGGGGGATTTTATGGCGTCAGTCGACATAAAAGATGCCTACTTACACGTCCCGATATATCCTCCACATCAGGCTTTCCTGAGATTTGCGGTGCAGGATTATCATTACCAATTTCAGACGTTGCCGTTTGGGCTTTCCACGGCCCGAGGGTCTTCACCAAAGTGATGGCGGAAATGATGGTGCTCCCACGCAAGCAAGGTGTCACAATTATCCCGTACTTGGACGATCTCCAGATAAAGGCGAGATCGAAGGAGCAGTTGCTAAGAAATGTGGAACTCTCCCTGACGGTTCTGCAACATCATGGTTGGATTCTAAATTTGCCAAAATCTCAGTTGATTCTGACATCTCGGCTGCCTTTCTTGGGCATGATCCTGGACACGGAACTGCAAAGAGTGTTTCTTCCAGCGGAAAAGGCTCTGGAAATCCAATGCATGGTCAAGGAGATTCTGAAACCGGCAAGAGTGTCGATTCATCAATGCACTCAAGTGCTAGGGAAGATGGTTGCGGCTTACGAAGCCATTCCGTTTGGCAGGTTTCATGCAAGGGTGTTTCAGTGGGACCTGCTGGACAAATGGTCCGGGTCTCACCTGCACTTGCACCGGAAAATAAGTCTATCTTCCAGGACCAGAATTTCTCTCCTGTGGTGGCTGCAAAGTTCTCACCTTCTAGAGGGACGCAGGTTCGGAATCCAGGATTGGGTCCTGCTGACCACGGATGCAAGTCTCCGAGGCTGGGGAGCAGTCACGCTAGGAAGAAGTTTCCAGGGAAAATGGTCAAGCCAGGAAACTTGTCTCCACATAAACGTTCTGGAGTTAAGAGCCATTTACAACGGCCTTCTGCAAGCGGAACACCTTCTTCGAGGTCTACCTGTCCTGATTCAGTCGGACAACGTAACAGCGGTAGCGTACGTAAACCGTCAGGGCGGAACAAGGAGCAGAGCGGCGATGGCGGAGGCCACAAGAGTTCTCCGCTGGGCGGAAAAGCACGTGAGCGCTCTGTCGGCAGTCTTCCTTCCGGGCGTGGACAACTGGGAAGCAGACTTCCTCAGCAGACACGATCTCCATCCGGGAGAGTGGGCTCTTCATCAAGAGATATTTGCAGAAGTGACAAGGCGTTGGGGAATTCCTCAAATAGACATGATGGCGTCTCGCCACAACAAGAAGCTTCCGAGGTACTGTTCCAGGTCAAGGGACCCCCAAGCCAGTGCAGTGGACGCCCTGGTAACTCCGTGGGTGTTTCAGTCGGTATATGTGTTCCCTCCACTTCCTCTCATTCCGAAAGTGTTGAGGATCATAAGACGAACAAGCGTTCCATGCAGTACTCGTCGTTCCAGATTGGCCACGGAGGGCCTGGTATCCGGATCTTCAGGAATTGCTCATAGAAGATCCTTGGCCGCTTCCTCTCAGAAAGGACCTGTTACTGCAAGGGCCATGCGTATTTCAGGACTTACCGCGGCTGCGTTTGACGGCGTGGAGGTTGAACGCCAAATTCTAGCTCGAAAGGTATTCCCGGGGAAGTCATCCCCACTCTCCTTAAGGCTAGAAAGGAGGTCACGGCAAAGCATTATCACCGTATTTGGAGAAAATATGTGTCGTGGTGTGAAGCCAGGAAAGCTCCTGCGGAGGAGTTTCAGCTGGGTCGTTTCCTCCATTTTTTGCAGGCAGGAGTGGATGGAGGCCTAAAATTGGGTTCCATCAAAGTGCAGATTTTGGCTTTATCTATTTTCTTTCAAAAAGAATTGGCCGCCCTTCCTGAAGTTCAGACTTTCGTGAAGGGAGTGCTGCATATCCATCCTCCGTTTGTGCCACCCGTGGCACCGTGGGATCTTGACGTGGTGTTACAATTTCTTATGTCTCCCTGGTTTGAACCTTTGCGAAAGGTTGAGTTGAAATTTCTCACTTGGAAAGTGGTCATGCTTTTGGCCTTGACGTCCGCCAGACGGGTGTCGGAATTGGCGGCTTTGTCTCACAAGAGCCCATATTTGATTTTCCATGTGGATAGAGCGGAATTGAGGACTCGTCAACAATTTCTGCCGAAGGTGGTTTCTTCGTTTCACATAAATCAACCTATTGTGGTGCGGGAGCTACAGATGCCGTGGCGGTGCCAAAATCTCTCGATGTGGTAAGAGCGTTGAAGGTTTATGTCGCCAGAACGGCTCTTGTGAGGAAAACAGAGGCTCTATTTGTCCTGTATGCTTCCAAGATTGGAAATCCTGCTTCCAAGCAGACTATTGCGCGCTGGATTTGTAATACGATTCAGCACGCTCATTCTATGGCTGGATTGCCGTTGCCGAAGTCGGTGAAGGGCCATTCTACCAGGAAGGTGGGCTCATCTTGGGCGGCTGCCCGAGGCGTCTCGGCACTTCAGCTTTGCCGAGCAGCTACGTGGTCGGGTTCAAACACTTTTGCTAAATTCTACAAGTTTGATACCCTGGCTGATGAGGACCTCATGTTTGCTCAATCGGTGCTGCATTGTCGTCCGCACTCTCCCGCCCGGTCTGGAGCTTTGGTATAGACCCCATGGTCCTTTTGGAGTCCCCAGCATCCGATAGGACGTAAGAGAAAATAGGATTTTAATACCTAAATCCTTTTCTCCTAGTCCGTAGAGGATGCTGGGCGCCCATCCCAGTGCGTACTGTTATTTGCAGTTGTATTGTTACTTGTTGGTTTCGGTTACACGAAGGTTGTGTATCGGTCATGTTCAGCTTGTTGCTGTGTTTTTCGTTCATACTGCTATCTGGTTTTCTTGGTAAACCAGTTGTACGGTGTGTTGTGGTGTGAGCTGGTATGTATCTCACCCTTGGTTTAACAAAAATCCTTTTCCTCGAAATGTCCGTCTCCCTGGGCACAGTTCCTATAACTGGAGTCTGGAGGAGGGGCATAGAGGGAGGAGCCAGTTCACACCCAGTCAAAGTCTTTTAGTGTGCCCATGTCTCCTGCGGATCCCGTCTATACCCCATGGTCCTTTTGGCATCCCCAGCATCCTCTACGGCAGGCATTCCCAACCACGGTCCTCAAGGCACACTAACAGTGCAGGTTTTAGTGATATCCAGGCTTCAGCACAGGTGATTTAATTAGTAGGTCAGTTATTTTGATTTAACCATCTGTGCTGCAGCCTGGATATCACTAAAACCTGCACTGTTGGTGTGCCTTGAGGACCGTGGTTGGGAATGCCTGCTCTACGGACTAGGAGAAAAGGATTTACCGGTAGGTATTAAAATCCTATTTTTTCCTATTCTGGTGTTTAGTCTTAACAACAACTGAACCTCTTGACCATGTCTGCTGCTTTTATGCATTGACTTGCTGCCACATGATCAGCCGATTAGATATTTGCATCGACAATCCGGTGTACAGATGTATTATTGAGCGTACACGGGCCCTCATTCCGAGTTGTTCGCTCGCTAGCTGCTTTTAGCAGCTTTGCACACACTAAGCCGCCGCCTACTGGGAGTGAATTTTAGCTTTGCAGAATAGCGAACGAAAGATTCGCAAAATTGCGAATAGAATAGCGATTAGAAATTTCTTCGCAGTTTCCGAGTAGCTCGATACTTACTCTGCCACTGCGATCAGTTCAGTCCTTTTCATTCCTGGTTTGACGTCACACACGCCCAGCGTTCGCCCAGACACTCCCCCGTTTCTCCAGAGACTCCCGCGTTTTTCCCAGAAACGGCAGCGTTTTTTCACACACACCCCTATAAAACGGCCAGTTTCCGCCCAGAAACACCCACTTCCTGTCAATCACACTACGATCACCAGAACAAAGAAATTTCTTCGCTAAGCCGTGAGTAAAATACCTAACTTTTTTGCAAATTTACTTGGCGCAGACGCACTGCGAACACTGCGCATGCGCAGTTTGCGACTTATCGCACCGATGCGAAGAAAACTAACGAGCGAACAACTCGGAATGAGGGCCATTGTGTGTTATATGTATAAAATCATGCAGATTTCACTACTGACCAGTTTGTGTTTCTCCCCTCTGCAGCCAGATGGCGCTCTAGAGGGTGGAGATGATCTGGAAAATATTGACAGTATTCTGGAGAGCATAGAAAATACCAATGGCTTCACCTACCAAAGCCAGAATAATGGAAGCACAGACAGCCGCCCCCTGTTATATGTGGAGCACAGGTAAAGGCTGAGAGAGAGAACATCACAGTCCTTCTGCACAGTCCTGGGATCAGTTGTGTTGGGGGTTCTGGGGCAGGCAGGCTCGTTGATTGGTGTCTATACATATAGGAGATATGTGCATCTTCAGTTATCTCACCTTGTATTTGAAACAGACTATTCTCAGCATGCCCTTAAGGGGACTCAAACTCTCAACCTCATGTAGTACAGTCAGACACCTAAGACATGGAGAAGACATCTAACACATGGAGATATTTGCTCTTGCGTAAGTGTCTGCACACTGCATAGACCTGCTTAGCTGCAAAGGTTTAAAGTAGCAATTACCAAATAGTTTCAGGTACTTAGAATTACCAGGCTTCCTATGCCAGTTCAAACACTGTAGCTCCTTGTTAGGTGTCTGACTGTAGTATGTGAGGTTGAGAGTTTAAGTCCTAGGTATGGCTGGCTGAGCAATGTATGTTTTAAATACGTGGGGATTTAACTGAATTGTAAGGTGCACATAAAGTACAGAATGATTGACAGCTCAAACATTAAGTGTATAAATATGGTGCAGGAGGTTTCATGTTGAAATCCCTTGCTTGGGGTGTCATGTTGCTAGATTGCTCCAAATGATTAGAAATATTGGCTAACATCAGAAACCATCAGTGTTTCCAACCCAATATTTAAGACTTCACAATGTTTTTTTGACCAATGTTAAGGCCCATACACATTAGACGATATCGCTCTGTGAGTGACATCATCTAATGTTTCCCCCTCCTGGGCCAGACAGCCGGCGACCGACTGTACACACTGAGCGATATTATCGCTCAGTGACGTCACGCCTCCGCCAGCCCTGCATGAAGGTCGTGGACGACAGTCCACATCCTCCATGCATGCCCTACCGACAGCGACGATCGTTGCCGACCCGCGAGGCCGCGCATCGGTCGTCGCTGGCGGCATACACATTTGACGATAAAAAGAGCGACGTCGCTCAAGGAGGGGGAAAATGAGCGACGTCGCTCATTTTATCGTTTAGTGTGTATGGACCTTCAAAGACATTATATTATATACGCAGACATCCCAATAGCAAGAGAGTCCGACAGAAACTTGGCCAAGTGTGTTCTATAGCTCTAATACACAGTGTTAGAAGGCAGATTGGGAATGGTCAAAAGTATGATCAATAATCGCAGGGAGAGTCTAGTACACAGAATATATAATCAGGATATGGGAACAACCAAAAGAGTATACAGGAGTCACTGCCAGATCAGTACACAGCAAGTCTTTCCAGAGTGTTGTGGCTAGTGTATACTAAACAATCACCTAGCACTGTCTGCAAGAGGGCGAAGACCAATGTTCGTAAAAGGCTGCCAGGGGCTCAGATGATTTCATTTAGTGAGCTGTATTGTTTAGCATAATGACAAGGATAGGTAAACTCCAATGGGCAATCGCTGAACGGACCAACCTACCTGCCCCTGTCCCTTCTAACACCCCATTTCCCTGTTTGTAGGAGCTTGAACCCAGAGACGGAGCTGAAGAAATACTTTGGTTCTCGGGCAGTGATGGGAGAGCAGAGGTGAGCTCTGAGACTGCGTGTCCTGCTTTCATGTCTACTTAGGGGTGAGAACAACAGATCTGAGACGGTAAATTAGATTAATGGTGACTGGATGATTGAAAAGCGATAGCTCAGTATGGGGACATAAAGTACCTTATTTACAGGTAAGTTATTACTTTGGTGTAATAGGGTACATGGTGTCACCCCCAGGTAATGCTTTATTGCAGTCTCTGAAATATAACACCATAAAACATTAACGCCCTACGTCTGTATAACGGGAAGCCAGGAATGTCAGGGTGTACGAGCTCTGTCATACAAACAGGCGTCTGCCTAATTAACTATTACTGCCTAATAAAATAACGATACATACTGAGTTCTGTCATTACCATTTCGTTTCAGGGGCGTGCCAGATTTCTTCTATTCAATCCTGACGGTTTTTGTGTAGAAGATGAAGGCTAATATGGGGTGAATTCAACTGCAGGCGAAGGGTGCAAATTGCTGTTGCCGCTCGGCCGGCTGAGTGCCAGATTTGCACAAAAGTGCTCGCTGCCCTATGGTGCAGCTAACACGTCTGTGCGAGATTGGGCTGCCGTACCGCGTAGCTATTGTCGCGCTGATTCGGGCTGGGCAAAGGGATTCGCCGGCAGTTGAATCCCCCCCTTTGTGTTCCTGTAACAAATGCTCTTAGCGTGATAGAAATGTGTCAGTAAGAACATCCTGCACTGGACTTCTAGGGAGTAATCCCACTCGGTGTCTCTCTCATACTGGGGTCTTTCCCGCCCGATGTTAGTGATATTGCTGACATAAGCACTATTCCGTTACCTGCTACACAGCGCAGAGCGGAGCGCGGGACGGTTATGCCTGGCCTGTTAGAGGTGGGTATATGAGGTGTGCGCTGGCTTGGTGGGTATATGAGGTGTGTGCTGGCTTGGTGGGTATATAAGGTGTGCGCTGGCTTGGTGGGTATATAAGGTGTGCGCTGGCTTGGTGGGTATATAAGGTGTGCGCTGGCTTGGTGGGTATATAAGGTGTGCGCTGGCTTGGTGGGTATATAAGGTGTGCGCTGGCTTGGTGGGTATATAAGGTGTGCGCTGGCTTGGTGGGTATATAAGGTGTGTGCTGGCTTGGTGGGTATATAAGGTGTGCGCTGGCTTGGTGGGTATATAAGATGTGTGCTGGCTTGGTGGGTATATAAGGTGTGTGCTGGCTTGGTGGGTATATAAGGTGTGTGCTGGCTTGGTGGGTATATAAGGTGTGTGCTGGCTTGGTGGGTATATAAGGTGTGCACTGGCTTGGTGGGTATATAAGGTGTGCGCAGGCTTGGTGGGTATATAAGGTGTGCGCAGGCTTGGTGGGTATATAAGGTGTGCGCTGGCTTGGTGGGTATATAAGGTGTGCGCTGGCTTGGTGGGTATATAAGGTGTGCGCAGGCTTGGTGGGTATATAAGGTGTGCGCTGGCTTGGTGGGTATATAAGGTGTGGGCTGGCTTGGTGGGTATATAAGGTGTGCGTTGGCTTGGTGGGTATATAAGGTGTGCGTTGGCTTGGTGAGTATATAAGGCGTGCGCTGGCTTGGTGGGTATATAAGGCGTGCGCTGGCTTGGTGGGTATATAAGGCGAGCGCTGGCTTGGTGGGTATATAAGGCGTGCGCTGGCTTGGTGGGTATATAAGGCGTGCGCTGGCTTGGTGGGTATATAAGGTGTGCGCTGGCTTGGTGGGTATATAAGGCGTGCGCTGGCTTGGTGGGTATATAAGGCGTGCGCTGGCTTGGTGGGTATATAAGGCGAGCGCTGGCTTGGTGGGTATATAAGGCGTGCGCTGGCTTGGTGGGTATATATGGCGTGCGCTGGCTTGGTGGGTATATAAGGCGTGCGCTGGCTTGGTGGGTATATAAGGCGTGCGCTGGCTTGGTGGGTATATAAGGTGTGCGCTGGCTTGGTGGGTATATAAGGTGTGCGCTGGCTTGGTGGGTATATAAGTTGTGCTATAAGCTGTCTGCACACATATCACTCGTTGCTGTCATGGGTAAAAGGGGCGATTTATCCGCGTTGCAGAAAGAGATGATTTTATCGGCTTTCAGGCCAAGGCCCTCGGTATTCTGACAGCGCAGTGTGTGACCTGTCCGCGTGCTGCTGCGGTGAAGGCGTATCGTGACTGGACAAATGGCGCCATTGTGAATAACCGACGTGAAAACTGCGCAGCACCACGTGCCACTGATGTGAGAGGTGAACGTCGGCTACGAAGGTGCGAGGACGACCGACACGCTGCAGTGACGCAGCTCACCGTCACAATGACCGTGCGTGTCCATAGCGACAGCTCAGCCCATCTAGCTGCCGTCCGCGCTGCACACGGCGGTTACTCTGGCTATTAGCTGGCGGACATAATAATGTGACTCCACCGTGTGTGTTTTTGTATCTTTCCAATATGTTTATTTTATACTAGTCATGCTATCGTCTTTCTTCCACCTCGCAGGCAGCGCCAGAGGCAGCGGCCGCATCACAGAAGCACCTGGCTCACATCCCCACAGAACACCTGGCCGAGATTCAGTAAAACAGGTGAGCGTCTGATGGTATTATGGGGGGCTTATAAAGGGGCTATGGGGGGAGTTTGTGTAACATTTCTCCCAGTGCCTCTGCAGCATTTTAGCTCCTTCGCTGCAGATGCCGAGCGGAACTGGTTGTCGGCGTATACATTAAAACTGCGCAGTCTCGCTCGTCGTCTGCAGCTAAGGGCACCATTAAAAAAACCCTCAATAAGTCCCAGTGGGGAGCTGCAGGAAGGCGGGATGAGAGCTCCAGGAAGTGATGTCACTTCATCTTGCGTCAGCGGTCACATGATTTATTCGCAAAGTGAGGGACAGTCAGGGAAGGTTTGGCGCGGTAACGAGAAATGGCGACAGCATGCAGGTGTTTCTCCGCCTGCGACTGTGATCCTGCACTTACCTGCAATGGCGTCTTACTTAGACCTAGTCAGAAGTTCGATAATCGACTTATCTGGGTCTGATGCTGCGTTTTTGTACGCCACCGCTTGGCGTCTCAGTGCAAATCCAAGCGCCTGCGGCATCTGCATATTTTCGCACAGTTTCTGCGTACACATTCACATCTGCGGCGGCACTAGCGCATGTCTCTGTATCGGGCAACACAGAATGACCAGCCAACCGTGGCGACATCTCACACCGCTTCTACGCAATTTTCCTACGCTGGCTGTGACTGCTATGTTGTCACGGGGCAAACATCTGAGCCCCTACAGGGTATGGTGAAACAGGGGAGCACGTGGCATCACACAGCAGTAAAGTGTGGTCAGGAACACATGACTGGGGCACATCCATGACGTAACGCCATAAACGAACCACCTTTGCAGGAGTAATGAACATTTGGGGGAATTGCCGGCACTTGAATTCCCCGCAATGTAGTATAAATTAAAAATAGGGAAAATCTGCTCATTGCTCGTAGAAAACAAAATGTGACAGCGACGCCACAAAAGCTGGAGAAATGCAGGAACAGAACGTCTGGTGACCTAAAGCTTCAGTTCCACTGTTCCTAGAAATCAAAGGAATCATGTGCTGGCATGAAAGACCCAACGTTCCCTCCGTTACTGGCACAGACTGGTTATATACAGAGCCCGGATCAGGCAATTAGTGCAGCACCAGTGATAGAGATGACTCTGGCTCATTATCCGGCTGGCGGCTGGCGTTCTGTAGTGTCTGCTGTCATTGCCAGGCTGTCTGCAGAGTGTCACCTAGTTGTGGTGTCTCTGAACCCAGAAGAAGCTGTCTGATATCAGACATACCATGGCGAGGAGATCTATTTCCACCATAACATTGTACTGCTTCTCTCTGCAGCTGTAAAAGAATCCCTGGCTTATTCCTCCAACACCCGCCTGTAGACGGCTAGATATATGGCATCATTGTTTGTCGTTGCCCTGATATACAGACAGTGCGATTGTATAGAGTGGGGAGAGAATGGCAGATGGGTGCTACAGATGCATACGTACAGTATAGTGTATTTACTGATAGTATAACACGTTCGTGGGGTATCTGTCAGTGAGTGGCATAGCTGTATCAGAATACTTGTACCAGCGAGGGGACCACCCCAATGTGGAAATAATGTATTTAAAACATACATTGCCCAACCAGCCATACCTAGGACTCGAACTCTCAACCTCACATACTACAGTCAGACACCTAACTAGGCCAGGAGATAACGTGTCACTGTGAAGACTGTACAGTTTACCGGAGTAGACACATTAGGATCAGGCAGATAGTTTTGGGTCCTTGGAGAACTGAGAAGGGTACGGAAGACCTGCATCCCGATCGGGAGGGTGCAGCGGGAATATAAGGTGCTGCTTAATAATAAGGGGGCAGCAGAATGTCACATGCTTGGTAAGGAATGCTAGGAGGACTGGGAAGCTGCAGCTAGGGATGAGTTGAGAATTTGGATGGAGTCTTCCTAAGGGTGGTAATCACAAGGTTCTCACCTTCTGCCGCCAACATGGCAATAACACCGCCTCCCGCGCTCTGGTCACCGGGCCGCATTGGAAGGAGTAGCTAAGGGGAGATTGCGGACAGTGACGGAAGCCACGGGAAGTGAAGGGGGGACCATACACAGATGCTAGAAGGTGTAACTATGAACATGATGGAGGAGACTGATGGCTGGGCGGTATGTACAAAGGGCTGCATAGCATGGTAAGAGAGGGCAGAAAGGAAGAGTCCATGTATAAAACTATCTCCTGCCCATCCAGCAGTGCGTCGACTCAGGGAAGTGTCTTATGTCTGAGCCAGGGCCTCACTCAGTTACCTCAGGGACAATATGGCTCCCACCACAGTCCGTGGCTGAAACCCTACAAGCAGCTGTTGAGCCCCATTGTCCAGTCCCAAAGTTTGGAGAGGAATGCTGGTGAGGGCCCAAGTTCCTGAGGCATTTCTGTGCTGGAACCCGTCAGAGCATGGTGCCTAATTTACTCTGTGTAGACCTTTCAAGGATTGTTGAAGGCCTAAAGAAGCTCCATTCCCTTAATAAATGTCTCATATACTTGGGGATGGTATATGAGGAAAATTAAATGAAGGAAGACTACGAAGGACAGGGCTGTGGAGAATTGGATATCTGAGGGGTCCCACCCTGAGAATAAATCAATCTTGTCAGGGCAGTCCAGTATCGCTATGGTGACCGGACGCTGGGACATCATATTACACTAATCACCAAAGGTAACGAGGCCATGACACGGCATTACAGCGGCAGCGGTTACCTAGGAGATGGGAGCAGATACGCCATATTGGCTCCTCACTGATATCTTAGGAGCGTTACTATAGCAGCTTGATTTTCCCAGTGTCCTATGCTCATGGGTGTTTCCATTTCAGGCATCACTATGAGTCTCCTGGAGACCAAGCGAGGGGTCCAGTATTTCACCTTCGAGCACCAGCGAGACTACCAGCAGGTGCAGTTCAAGTTCCTGGACGCTGTGGAGTCTATGGATCCCAACAACATTGTGGTACGTCACCCGTCCCCTGTCCAGCCCAGGTCACCCATTCTCTGCTGCAGTGGGAGCATCTTCCTGTCCATCCTGAGCTGCGGAGCCATGGATGGACTGTGTCTCTCCTATACCGTGGAGATGTTTGTGCTTCATACTCACATTTACTTGTATCGCCCAGTCCGTGTCTCTTATCTGTGCTGTATTTACCGTTCTTTACTCCCTGGCGCAGCTGCTCCTTCAGGGGAACCCCTATCACGTGGACTCGCTGCTGCAGCTCAGCGATGTGTGCCGGCTGCAGGAAGACCAAGAAATGGCCAGAGACCTAGTTGGTAAATATCACGTCTTGCAGATTTTCCGTGAGGGCAAAGATTCCTGATTGTAAAGCGTAATACTGTACATGTCTGATTTACAGAGAGAGCCCTCTACAGTCTGGAGTGCGCATTCCACCCTGTGTTCAGCCTCACCAGTGGGACCTGCAGGCTGGACTACTGCCGGACAGAAAACAGGTCTGTTGCCACCACCGGCTTATGTCAGACTTATAATGTACTATGAACATTGCTTATTTTATATAGTGGGAGGAGCAGGGTCCCCCAGCAGCACAGAGTATATCAGGAGATGAGTGATGTGTCAGTGAGGACAGGGCTGCATGTGACAGGGGCAGTGACATGATGTGAGGAGGGGAATGGAGGCAGCAGGAAGCCACATACTGAGAGTTATATAGTGGGAGGAGCAGGGTCCCCAGCAGCACAGAGTATATCAGGAGATGAGTGATGTGTCAGTGAGGACAGGGCTGCATGTGACAGGGGCAGTGACATGATGTGAGGAGGGGAATGGAGGCAGCAGGAAGTCACAGACTGAGAGTTATATAGTGGGAGGAGCGGGGTCCCCAGCAGCACAGAGTATATCAGGAGATGTGATGTGTCAGTGAGGACAGGGCTGCATGTGACAGGGGCAGTGACATGATGTGAGGAGGGGAATGGAGGCAGCAGGAAGTCACAGACTGAGAGTTATATAGTGGGAGATGCAGGGTCCCCAGCAGCACAGAGTATATCAGGAGATGAGTGATGTGTCAGTGAGGACAGGGCTGCATGTGACAGGGGCAGTGACATGATGTGAGGAGGGGAATGGAGGCAGCAGGAAGCCACAGACTGAGAGTTATATAGTGGGAGGAGCAGGGTCCCCAGCAGCACAGAGTATATCAGGAGATGAGTGATGTGTCAGTGAGGACAGGGCTGCATGTGACAGGGGCAGTGACATGATGTGAGGAGGGGAATGGAGGCAGCAGGAAGCCACAGACTGAGAGTTATATAGTGGGAGGAGCAGGGTCCCCAGCAGCACAGAGTATATCAGGAGATGAGTGATGTGTCAGTGAGGACAGGGCTGCATGTGACATGAGTTGAGGAGGGGAATGGAGGCAGCAGGAAGCCACAGACCGAGAGTTATATAGTGGGAGGAGCAGGGTCCCCAGCAGCACAGAGTATATCAGGAGAAGAGTGATGTGTCAGTGAGGACAGGGCTGCATGTGACATGAGGTGAGGAGGGGAATGGAGGCAGCAGGAAGCCACAGACTGAGAGTTATATAGTGGGAGGAGCAGGGTCCCCAGCAGCACAGAGTATATCAGAAGATGAGTGATGTGTCAGTGAGGACAGGGCTGCATGTGACAGGGGCAGTGACATGATGTGAGGAGGGGAATGGAGGCAGCAGGAAGCCACAGACTGAGAGTTATATAGTGGGAGGAGCAGGGTCCCCAGCAGCACAGAGTATATCAGGAGATGAGTGATGTGTCAGTGAGGACAGGGCTGCATGTGACAGGGGCAGTGACATGATGTGAGGAGGGGAATGAAGGCAGCAGGAAGTCACAGACTGAGAGTTATATAGTGGCAGGAGCAGGGTCCCTAGCAGCGCAGAGTATATCAGGAGATGAGTGATGTGTCAGTGAGGACAGGGCTGCATGTGACGGGGGCAGTGACATCATGTGAGGAGGGGAATGGATTCAGCAGGAAGCCACAGACAGAGTTATATAGTGGGAGGAGCAGGGTCCCCAGCAGCACAGAGTATATCAGGAGATGAGTGATGTGTCAGTGAGGACAGGGCTGCATGTGACGGGGGCAGTGACATCATGTGAGGAGGGGAATGGATTCAGCAGGAAGCCACAGACAGAGTTATATAGTGGGAGGATCAGGGTCCCCCAGCAGCACAGAGTATATCAGGATATGAGTGATGTGTCATTGAAGACGGCTGCATGTGACAGGGGCAGTGACATGATGTGAGGAGGGGAATGAAGGCAGCAGGAAGCCACAGACTGAGTTAGGGTAATGGGTAGTTATATGAGGCTCCTGTAAAACTGATGCAGGAAGACTGGTGACAGCTATACCTGTGTACGACATAACGTTAATACTGTACATTGATGTTCCGTCCGCTTCATTTTGCTCCTTTCTCTCCCAACAGAGGATTTTTCTTGGCTCTTTTCAAACACATGATATTCTTGGAGAAGAGAGGCTGCCCACGGACTGCTCTGGAGTTCTGTAAACTTATCCTCAGGTGAGTGCACACTCCGAGCCATGATTACTATGAGAACACGCAGGTAACCTCTATACAAGCAGCCGTATTTGTGAGCTGAATTAATAATCAATACAAAGCAGTGTAATAGTATTTCTCTTAAGTCCTAGAGGATGCTGGGGACTCCAAAAGGACCATGGGGTATAGACGGGATCCGCAGGAGCTTGGGCACACTAAAAAGACTTTTACTGGGTGTGAACTGGCTCCTCCCTCTATGCCCCTCCTCCAGACCTCAGTTAGACTTTGTGCCCAGGAGTGACTGGACACACACTAGGGCAGCTCTACTGAGTTTCTCTTGAAAGACTTTTGTTAGGTTTTTTATTTTCAGGGAGACCTGCTGGCTACAGGCTCCCTGCAGCGTGGGAGTGAGGGGAGAGAAGTCAGACCTACTTCTTCTGAGTTAAAGGCTCTGCTTCTTAGGCTACTGGACACCATTAGCTCCAGAGGGTTCGATCACTTGGTTCGCCTAGCTGCTTGTTCCCGGAGCCGCGCCGTCACCCCCCTCACAGAAGCCAGAAGCCGGGTGAGTATTAGAAGAACCGAAGACTTCAGACGGCAGAAGACTTCAGTAACGGAGGTACAGCGCAGCGGTAGCGCTGCGCTCCATGCTCCCACACACATCACCAACGGCACTTGCAGGGTGCAGAGCGCTGGGGGTAAGCACCCTGGGCAGCAGTTACTGAGGTCAATGGGACTAGCTAAAGGCGTATTCGGTGCCCGGGCACCGTATATATTAACCCCCCCCCCCCCCAGTATAAAGATTTCAAATTTGAGCGGGACTGAAGCGCCCCGGGAAGGGGCGGGGCTTAGCAGCTGCTGCAGAGACGCTGGCCCGGAGCTCCAAGCTCCTCACAAGTAATAGGGAGCAAAACCGGGGGGGAGGGGGGGTGCTTTTTTGTTATTTACAGCGCTCCTGACATATATTATACTTGTGTAGTATATGGGCGCTGGGGTGTGAGCTGGCATACTCTCTCTGTGTTTCTCTCTCCGGGCTTCCCTGTAGGCTGTCCCCTTTATTGGCCAGTGTGAGTGTGGGGGTGTTGGTACTACGTGTCGGCATGTCTGAGGCTGAGTGTTCCTCCCCGGGAGGAAATTACTGGGGGCGCAGAAAAGGGGCTGGAAATGGCTCTGTCGGCACAGCCGACTGCTGATTGGGTTACTATGTTAAGTACTCTTAATGCTAATGTGGCTTTATTGTCTAAGAGGCTTGATAAATCTGATTCTCAGACACAAACATGGAGGAAATCCATGGAGGACGCTTTGTCTCAGATACAGACCCCCTCGGGGTCACAAAAGCGCTCGTTTAATCAGATGGTTGATACAGATACCGACACGGACTCTGATTCCGAGGTCGATTTCAATGAGGCTACTTTACACCCAAGGGTAGTTAAGAGTATTCAGTATATGATTGTGGCTATAAAAGATGTTTTACATATCTCTGAGGAACCTGCTGTTCCAGACACAAGGTTTGCTTATTTAAAGGGAAAAGGCCTGAGGTAAAATTTCCCCCCTCTCATGAAATAAATGCGCTTTGTGAAAAGGCTTGGGAGTCACCTGACAAAAGGTGGCAGATTCCCAAGAGAATTTACATGGCGTATCCTTTCCCCTCTGATGACAGGGAAAAATGGGAGTCGTCTTCAAATGTTGACAAGGCTCTATCATTTTGTCTAAGAAGGTGGCGCTTCCGTCTCCTGACACGGCGGCTCTCAAGGATCCGGCGGATCGCAAGCTGGAGACGACATTGAAGTCCATTTTTGTTAATACTGGTGCATTGCTCAGACCTGCTGTGGCGTCGGTGTGGGTGAGTAGTGCTATTGCTAAGTGGGCTGATAATTTAGCTTCTGATATGGATACCCTTGATAAGGATAACTTTCTTTTGACTCTTGGTTATATCAAGGACGCTGCAGATTACCTAAAGGATGCGGCGAGGGATGTTGGCCTCTTGGGATCAAGAGTCAATGCCATGGCGGTCTCGGCCAGGAGGGCGCTGTGGATTCATCAATGGACTGCTGATGCCGACTCCATGAAGAATATGGAAGCTCTCCCTTTTAAAGGTACTGTCTAGTTTGCTGACGGCCTTGCTGACCTGGTGTCTACCGATACTGCGGGTAAGTCGTATTTTCTTCCTTATGTTCCCGCACAACAGAAAAAGGCACCGCATCAGCAGATGCAGTCCTTTCGGCCTAATAAATACAGGAGAGGGAAGGGCTCGTCCTTCCTCGCTTCAAAGGGTAGAGGAAGGGGAAGGAAGTCGCCTGCAGTGTCAGGCACCCAGGACCAAAAGTCCTCCCCCGCCTCTACCAAGTCCACCGCATGACGCTGGGGCTCCCCTGCGGGAGTCCGTACCGGTGGGGGGCCGTCTCCGATTCTTCAGTCAGGTCTGGTTTCAATGGGCCCTGGATCCTTGGGTCTTAGACATAGTGTCCCAAGGGTACAAACTGGAGTTTCAGGAGATGCCCCCGCCCCCCCCGCCGCTTTTTCGTGTCGGCCGTGCCGGTTTCTCTTCCCGAAAGAGAAGTGGTAAATGCGGCGATACAAAAGTTGTGTCAACAGAGGGTCGTGGTGCCGGTTCCCCCGTCCCAACGGGGGGAAGGGTTCTATTCGAGCCTCTTTGTCGTGCCGAAGCCGGACGGCTCGGTCAGACCGATTCTGAACCTGAAATCCCTCAATCCATACTTGAAAATTTTCAAGTTCAAGATGGAGTCGCTTCGAGCTGTGATCTCCAGCCTCGAAGGGGGGGACTTTATGGCGTCAGTCGACATAAAGGATGCTTACTTGCACGTCCCGATTTACCCTCCTCATCAGGCCTTCTTGAGGTTTGCGGTACAGGATTGTCATTACCAATTTCAGGCATTGCCGTTTGGGTTTTCCACGGCCCCGAGGGTGTTCACCAAGGTAATGGCGGAAATGATGGTTCTCCTTCGCAAGCAAGGGGTCACAATTATCCCGTACTTGGACGATCTCCTAATAAAGGCGAGGTCCAAGGACCAGTTGTTAAGAAATGTGGATCTCTCCCTGTCGGTTCTGCGACATCACGGTTGGATTCTAAATTTGCCAAAGTCTCAGTTGATCCCGTCCACTCGGCTGCCCTTCCTGGGCATGATTCTAGACACGGAGCTACAGAAAGTGTTTCTTCCGGAGGACAAGGCTCTGGAAATCCAGACTATGGTCAGGGAGCTGCTGAGGCCGACAAGTGTGTCGATTCATCAATGCACTCGGGTGCTAGGGAAGATGGTTGCGGCTTACGAAGCCATTCCGTTTGGCAGGTTTCATGCCCGGGTGTTTCAGTGGGATCTGCTGAACAAATGGTCCGGGTCTCACCTGCACATGCACCGGAAAATAAGTCTATCTTCCAGGGCCAGGATTTCTCTCCTGTGGTGGCTGCAAGGCTCTCACCTTCTAGAGGAACGCCGATTCGGAATCCAGGACTTTGTCCTGCTGACCACGGATGCAAGTCTCCGAGGCTGGGGAGCGGTCACTCAAGGAAGAAATTTCCAGGGAAAATGGTCAAGCCAGGAATCTTGTCTCCACATAAATGTTCTCGAGTTAAGAGCCATTTACAACGGCCTGCTGCAAGCGAAGAACCTTCTTCAGGGTTTCCCTGTCCTGATCCAGTCGGACAACATAACAGCGGTGGCGTACGTAAACCGCCAAGGCGGAACAAGGAGCAGGGCGGCAATGGCGGAGGCCACAAGAATCCTTCGCTGGGTGGAACAGCACGTGAGCGCTCTGTCAGCAGTCTTCCACCCGGGCGTGGACAACTGGGAAGCAGACTTCCTCAGCAGACACGATCTCCATCCAGGAGAGTGGGCACTTCATCAAGAAGTATTTGCAGAAGTGACAAGGGGTTGGGGAATTCCTCTGATAGACATGATGGCGTCTCGCCTCAACAAGTAGCTTCCGAGGTATTGTTCCAGGTCAAGGGACCCCCAAGCCAGTGCAGTGGACGCCCTGGTAACTCCGTGGGTGTTTCAGTCGGTGTATGTGTTCCCTCCGCTTCCTCTCATTCCAAAGGTGCTGAGGATCGTAAGACGAACAAGGGTTCAGGCGATATTCGTCGTTCCAGATTGGCCACGGAGGGCTTGGTATCCGGATCTTCAGGAATTGCTTGTAGAAGATCCTTGGCCGCTTCCTCTAAGAGAGGACCTGTTAATGCAGGGGCCCTGCGTGTTTCCGGACTTACCGCGGCTGCGTTTGACGGCGTGGAAGTTGAACGCCAAATCCTAGCTCGGAAAGGTATTCCCGGGGAGGTCATCCCCACTCTCCTTAAGGCTAGGAAGGAGGTTATGGCGAAACATTATCACCGTATTTGGAGAAGGTATGTGTCGTGGTGTGAAACCAAAGCAGCTCCTGCGGAGGAATTTCACTTGGGTCGGTTTCTCCATTTTTTGCAGGCAGGCGTGGATGCAGGCCTGAAATTGGGTTCCATCAAAGTGCAGATTTCGGCTTTATCTATTTTCTTTCAAAAGGAATTGGCCGCCCTTCCTGAGGTTCAGACGTTCGTGAAGGGAGTGCTGCATATCCATCCTCCATTTGTGCCACCCGTGGCGCCGTGGGATCTTGACGTGGTGTTACAATTTCTTATGTCTCCCTGGTTTGAACCTTTGCGTAAGGTTGAGTTAAAGTTTCTCACTTGGAAAGTGGTCATGCTTTTCTCTCTGGCGTCTGCCAGACGAGTATCCGAGTTGGCGGCTTTGTCTCACAAGAGTCCATATTTGATCTTCCATTCGGATAGAGCGGAATTGAGGACTCGTCAACAGTTTCTGCCGAAGGTGGTTTCTTCGTTTCACATAAACCAACCTATAGTGGTACCTGTGGCTACGGATGCTGTGGCGGTCCCAAAATCTCTTGATGTTGTACGAGCTTTGAAAATGTACGTTGCCAGAACGCCTTTTACTAGGAAAACAGAGGCTCTGTTTGTCCTGTATGCTTCCAACAAGATTGGAAATCCTGCTTCCAAGCAGACTATTGCACGCTGGATTTGTAATACGATTCAGCACGCTCATCGTACGGCTGGGCTGCCGTTGCCGAAGTCAGTAAAGGCCCATTCTACCAGGAAAGTGGGCTCATCTTGGGCAGCTGCCCGAGGGGTCTCGGCACTTCAACTTTGCCGAGCAGCTACGTGGTCGGGTTCAAACACTTTTGCTAAGTTCTACAAGTTTGATAGCCTGGCTGATGAGGACCTCATGTTTGCTTAGTCGGTGCCGCAGAATCGTCCGCAATCTCCCGCCCGCTCTGGAGCTTTGGTATAGACCCCATGGTCCTTTTGGAGTCCCCAGCATCCTCTAGGACGTAAGAGAAAATAGGATTTTAATACCTACCGGTAAATCCTTTACTCCTAGTCCGTAGAGGATGCTGGGCGCCCATCCCAGTGCGGACTGTTACTTGCAGTTGTAGTGATACTGGTTAGTTTTGGTTACACGTGGTTGTGTATCAGTTATGTTCAGCTTGTAGCTGTTGTTAGTTCATACTGTTATCTGGTTTCCTGCTACTCCGGTTGTACGGTATGTTTGTGGTGTGGGCTGGTATGATTCTCGCCCTTAGTTTAACAAAAATCCTTTCCTCGAAATGTCCGTCTCTCTTGGGCACAGTTCCTATAACTGAGGTCTGGAGGAGGGGCATAGAGGGAGGAGCCAGAGCACACCCAGTAAAAGTCTTTTTAGTGTGCCCAAGCTCCTGCGGATCACGTCTATACCCCATGGTCCTTTTGGAGTCCCCAGCATCCTCTACGGACTAGGAGAAAAGGATTTACCGGTAGGTATTAAAATCCTATTATGGCAGAGTCTGTTTTCCCCTGTTTGTGCAGCCATTCCTGCGGATGGATCTATCTTGTGTATTGACGTTTATTGACCTGTCTTTCCCTTGCTGATGTTCTCTGCGTTCTGCTTGCAGTCTTGACCCAGAAAACGACCCTCTCTGCATGCTGCTGCTGATTGATTACCTGTCTCTGCGGGCGCGGGAGTACGTGTTCCTCAGGCGGATGTATGAGGAGTGGGAGGTGAGTGAGCGTTGGGTCAGCGTTGTACCGCCTGGTGGTCATGCAGCTACAACTGCAAGGGGCCAATCTGTGCTGCCTGGCCATCTGGGTGACAGATCGTGGAGTCTGGGTATGGGGGGGCGGGGGGTGCTGTAATCCCCGCTACAGCAATCGGGACGCAGCTAATAGACTGCAACCATCTGAAACAACAAAACGTGCAAAAGTTCTGCAGAACGAGTGACTGGTTCATTATATGTCTTCCAGATGTATGATTACTATTAGCACACAGGTAGCAGCTGGGACTTGTAGTCATCTTAACGTGAGTTCTGTTTCACATTGCAGAGCCATCGGAACTTATCCCAGCTGCCAAACTTTGCCTTCTCTGTCCCCCTGGCAGTGTTGCAGTACAGCCAGCAGGAGGAGGTGTCTGAGCCTGAGCAGGGCACCGCCTATGGCAGAGCATCGCATCTCTTGCAGCAGGCTCTCATAATGTTCCCCGGAGGTATGTGCCCCGCCTGTGGCAGAGTTTGTCTTATATCCCTGTCTGGAGCCATTATGTGTCACCAGCCGTGTTTGTCACGGTTTGCATAATGGCAGCAGTAATAAAGTTTTTTTTAAATTGAAATCAGGACCTGCTGCTTTGTGTAGCGTACGGCGGCAACTTGGTTAGTGCGCGGCCTCAGCAGTGAGATCTACGGTTTGAATGCACTATCTGTGTGGAGTTTGTATGTTTCTGTGTTTGTATGGGTTCTGAAATTACATTTTTAGACTATGTGTCCTAGTTGCATTTGCTGTATGTAAAAAACATTTGTATGACGCCTTCATATGCAGCGATACACCTGCAGCCTATAAAATAAAACAATGTATTGACCTATGAGAACACTGTAAACGGTAAATGACACGAGCGGTGGCACCCTGCTGTAATCGGTGAGATCAGCACAGTAATAATAATAATAATGTTACAAACCCTTCAGTTACTGGTTGCTCCGATTCTCTTCTCTCCCTGCTCCAGTCCTCCTGCCGCTGCTCGAAGCCTGTGGGGTTCAGCCCGACGCCGCTGTAGCTTCGCACGCATTCTTTGGAACTGTCGCCCAAATAAGGTAAAAAATTTTGAATGAAAAAAACTTGCAATATAAAAAAAAGAACTTTCAGACTCTTTGAACTGGATTGTAACTCCACAACTACATTCACCTAAAAGTAGCAAAGATTTGGTGTTGGTAAGAGATTGTCCACGGTAGAGCACAAATGTTCCGCCCCTTGTACATCACCCTGACCTCTGACCTCCCCAGACCTTGGCGCTCACTCAGTAGGGGGCTAGTGATAAGCTCACAGACCCTCCGCTGCGGCCTGGAAAATTTCCTGTCTAGATGCTATGTAGTTACAATGCCGCCGACCGAAACACAGACGCGGGAATCTCGACCCGCGGCAAAATGCCGGCATCAAAATATCGATGGAGATTGGGATCCTAGTGTCAAGATATCGATGCCGGGAATCCCGAATGCTCTTTTAGCGGGGTGCACTTGCGCCCTGCTGCAGGGGGTTGGAGGTTCGGTTTAGGCATCAGAGGGGGGGATTAGGGTACAGGGAGGGGAAGCGTTGGTTAGATACCGGGGAGGGGGGGGGGGTTAGGGTTAGGCGCTTACAAGGGGAGGTTAGAGTTAGGCACCAAGCAGGGTGAGTTAGGTTTAGGCAGCGGGGAAGGGAGGGTTAGGCACCACCGGAGAGGCTTACGGTTAGGCACCCACAAGGGAGGGGTAGGGTACTTTTTTGGGGGGGCTGTCGGGATTCTGACCGTCTATTGATATATCACACCGAATCCGCCTGCGAGTTTCGGGAACTGCAGAGACTTTGGTGATTTTTTGTTTTTTGTAACGGAAAAACCTAAACAGTTTTCCCTTTTAAAAAAATTGACACTTTAGTCATTCTGACCAAATGGGATTTATGTCTGGGACGTTTACAGCTGAGAATTTGCATACGTTGGTTTTCCATCTATAGAAGTCCCATGAGGCTGAGGGGAGGGTCATGTGCCGGTGTCCATGGACGTTGTTAAGACTTTAACACACTTGCCGATGCCGGGTCCGACGGGGGAAGCTACGTGACATTCTGCAGCATGTAATCCCTAACTACCCGCCGGAATGCGCATATCATGGGTACACACTAGGCAATGTACCCGATATGTCACTCCAGTACGCGGGATCGGCCGACATATCGTCTAGTGTCTACCCAGCTTGCAGTGTGTTGCTTTACTCTGCACCCGCAGCTATGGCCTGTCTCCGTTTAATGGGGGTAATTCAGAGTTGATCGCAGCAGCAAATGTGTTAGCAGTTGGGCAAAACCATGTGCACTGCAGGGGGGGCAGATGTAACATGTGCAGAGAGAGTTACATCTTAGAAGATCTGGGCCTAGCATTCCTGGCCTACAGGCGACTGTGGATACCATAGCTCTTTGTACTGATGACATTGCTGCTGTTCCTGACTGATGCGGATGGTTGGATGGACAGTCTCTGACCTCCGCATTAATTTGTCTGAGCCTAGTTTATTCCCTCTCCGCTGCTCGGTCCCTGTGCAGCTGCGGGTCCTTCTCTGTTTTTTTGCATTGATCCGTATTATCCGCTCTGGAAATTGCTGAGGCCTGACACCTCCTGTATATGGGCGCTCTTGTGTATTGCGCTGTCTGCTTCTCTGTTTCTTTCTTGTTTCCTTTTGTGAAAAAGAATAAAGATGACCTTATTTAAAAAAGCAGCAAAATGGCCAAAATCCCAGCACTTGCTGCAGCCCGCAGGCCCCCATCATAAGAGTGGATACAGTCTGAATGCATACAGCACTGCAAACACCAGCACACGTGCGCGCTTATTGCCGGAACACGCGCAACGTGGTTTCATGCACACTAAGCTCTGCAGGCGGACGTACATTCACCTCTGTAGTAGCACTTTATAAGTTCAGTCCACAAAGTAGTTGCTAGGTGTACTCACAGCATTAGGGTTGGACTACTTACCTCTTACCCCTGTGTGTCAGACAAATATCAGGCTAAAGTTGTGCGTCGGCGGGGCAGATTCTTCCACAGAAGAGCGGATTTTGGGTTCACAGTACAGGCGCAGAAATGACTGACCTCCGACCCTCTATCCTGACGTCTTCCTTGTTGTGATTGGCCCCTAAAAACTGCCTAACGTCTCATAAGTTTGCAAAGCTGATTTGATAATATCGTCCTTCTTTGGATATTATAAGCATCAGCCACTCTAGCACTCTGATCATCCTTCTCTGGATATTATAAGCATCAGCCACTCTAGCACTCTGATCGTCCTTCTCTGGATATTATAAGCATCAGCCACTCTAGCACTCTGATCGTCCTTCTCTGGATGTTATAAGCATCAGCCACTCTAGCACTCTGATCGTCCTCTGTATATTATAAGCATCAGCCACTCTAGCACTCTGTACAAGCTTTGTGCGTCCGTCATTGGCATATAAAATATGGACGTTTATTTTGTCTTTAATGTGTCTTTACCCAGCCAGCCGGCTGCCCTGTCCCAGCTGATCTCCCTGTATGTCGGACGATGCCACAGCCTCTGGAAGGATCCTGCGATCATGTCGTGGCTGGAGCAGAACGTGCGGGAAGTTCTGCGCATGGTGGACAGTAGTGAGCCCATAGTGAAGGAGTGCGAGGCCAGGTGAGATCAATTCCAGTATCTGCCTCCCAGCAGTCATCATCAAGTTTTACCGACGAGGCGCCACAAGTGCCGACATGCTAGATAGACATAGAACAAATACATAAAACTGACATAAACATGAGATATACTGTATGAACACACAAGTCATGTGAGGAGAGTTGTGCATGTCGACAGGATGCAGGTATAATGGTACAGTACCGAGCATATGATACCGCTAGAGCGTGGACGGATTGTGTGTGAATTAGTAGATGCCGGGGAGGGGGGCAGACGTGCGACGTAAGGTTCAGAGGGCCCTGCCCGTCAGAGCCTACAGTCTACCAATGCTCCGCCTGCGACCGTTCAGGGCAAGCTTGTAAAGTGGTTAATGTAACCCTACATTAGAAATGATTGCTGGGAGCAGTATAAAAGCATTCTGCCGCCCGTTATATGGCCATGGAGGGTTGTAGTTATCAGTGGAGGTGGGTTATCCAGTATATAACGACTTTCTTATATCTGTGAGTTCCTTGTCGCTATGGTAATACTGCGGGGAGTGCACACAGCGTAGAACAATGGGCTATTGAGAACATGAAAGCGTTGTCTGAGGGTTAGGTAATCAGGATCACCCCGTGCTGCAATTTCTTGTAAAGCTTCAGATTGTTTTCCTAATCTATAAATATAAACGTTTCCATTGCCAGGAGGAAGATTCGCTATCAGAGTGCCCCCAGGAACGTACATCGTCACGTCATCTTGTCCGAGATCAAGGGCACCAACGCTGCACTCCCTCTGGTGAGCATGGCTCTGTGTGAGATCTCCCGAGGGGCCTCTCCCACCTTCTTACTATGTAGTGACACACACACACACACACACACACACACACACACACACACACACACACACACACACACACACACACACACACACACACACACACACACACACACACACACACACACACACACACACACACACACACACACACACACACACACACACACACACACACACACACACACACACCTGTGCTTCTCTCCCCCTCGGGGCTGGATTACGGTATGAAGGGGCCCCAGGGCAAGTAACTTGTGATATATTGAGCTCCTTCTGTAGCTGTTTTGTATCATGCTCTCATCACAAACTCTACGTCTGCATGTTACAGCCCCCGATAGTTCTTCTCCTCCCCGCACACCTATTACTTTTATCACTTTGCCACACTTGCCTGTATCTCTACTCCATTCCACCCCTTCCTTCTCTTCTCATTCACCCCCCCCTTCTGTTCCTTTATATCTCATCCAAAATATCACTCTCTCTTGTCCACTCCCCATTCTGCTCTTCTCCTGCCCCACATCTCCTCTCTTCTCCTTTCCCACCTATGCCATTATTTTCAACCACCTATTCCCTCTCATCTAAACCCCACCCACCCCTTTCTTCTTGAACCCCATCCATCCCTCTCTTCTCCACGCCACCCATCCCTCTATTCTATGCTCCACCCATCCCTCTCTTCTCCGCCCCCACCCATCCTCTTCTCATTCCCTACCCATCCCTCTCTTCTTCATCCCCTCCTATCCTTCTCTTCTCCAGCTCCACCCATCCTCTTCTCCATCCCTCTCCTTCATCCCCTTCTATCTTTCTCTTTTCCACTCCTACCTATCCCTCTCTTCTTTATCCCCTCCAAACCTTCTCTTCTCCAGCCCCACCCATCCTCTTCTCCACACCCACCCATACTTCTCTTCTCTGCTCTCACCCATCCTTCTCTTCTTCATCCCCTCCTATCCTTCTCTTCTCCACTCCCACCCATCCATCTCTTCTCTGCCCCTACCCATCCCTCTCTTCATCATCCCCTCCTATCCTTCTCTTCTCCACTCCCACCCATCCATCTCTTCTCTGCCCTCACCCATCCCTTTCTTCTTCATCCCCTCCTATCCTTCTCTTCACCACTCCCACCCATCCCTCTCTTCTTCATCCCCACCTATCCTTCTCTTCTCCACTCCCACCCATCCATCTCTTCTCTGCCCCTACCCATCCCTCTCTTCATCATCCCCACCTATCCTTCTCTTCTACTCCCACCCATCCCTCTATTCTCCACTCCCACCCATCCCTCTCTTCTTCATCCCCGCCTATCCTTCTCTTCTACTCCCACCCATCCCTCTCTTCATCATCCCCTCCTATCCTTCTCTTCTCCACTCCCACCCATCCCTCTCTTCTTCATCCCCACCTATCCTTGTCTTCTCCACTCCCACCCATCCCTCTCTTCTCTGCCCTCACCCATCCCTCTCTTCTTCATCCCCTCCTATCCTTCTCTTCTACTCCCACCCATCCCTCTCTTCTTAATCCCCTCCTATCCTTCTCTTCTACTCCCACCCATCCCTCTCTT
Source organism: Pseudophryne corroboree (assembly GCF_028390025.1). Classification (NCBI taxonomy): domain Eukaryota; kingdom Metazoa; phylum Chordata; class Amphibia; order Anura; family Myobatrachidae; genus Pseudophryne; species Pseudophryne corroboree. Next base: position 344,291,228 of record NC_086454.1, on the reverse strand, counting down.
CTTCATCCCCTCCTATCATTCTCTTCTACTCCCACCCATCCCTCTCTTCTTCATCCCCTCTTATCCTTCTCTTCTTCATCCCCTCCTATCCTTCTCTTCTACTCCCACCCATCCCTCTCTTCTTCATCCCCTCCTATCATTCTCTTCTACTCCCACCCATCCCTCTCTTCTTCATCCCCTCTTATCCTTCTCTTCTTCATCCCCTCCTATCCTTCTCTTCTACTCCCACCCATCCCTCTCTTCTTCATCCCCTCCTATCCTTCTCTTCTACTCCCACCCATCCCTCTCTTCTTCATCCCCTCCTATCCTTCTCTTCTTCATCCCCTCCTATCCTTCTCTTCTCCACTCCCACCCATCCCTCTCTTCTTCATCCCCACCTATCCTTCTCTTCTCTGCCCCCACCCATCCTTCTCTTCTCCACTCCCACCCATCCCTCTCTTCTTCATCCCCACCTATCCTTCTCTTCTTCATCCCCTCCTATCCTTCTCTTCTCCACTCCCACCCATCCCTCTCTTCTTCATCCCCTCCTATCCTTCTCTTCTTCATCCCCTCCTATCCTTCTCTTCTCCACTCCCACCCATCCCTCTCTTCTTCATCCCCACCTATCCTTCTCTTCTCCACTCCCACCCATCCCTCTCTTCTTCATCCCCACCTATCCTTCTCTTCTCCACTCCCACCCATCCCTTTCTTCTCTGCCCCCACCCATCCCTTTCTTCTTCATCCTCTCCTATCCTTCTCTTCTCTGCCCTCACCCATCCCTCTCTTCTCCACTCCCACCCATCCCTCTCTTCATCATCCCCTCCTATCCTTCTCTACTCCACTCCCACCCATCCCTCTCTTCTCCACTCCCACCCATCCCTCTCTTCTCCACTCCCACCCATCCCTCTCTTCTCTGCCCCCACCCATCCCTTTCTTCTTCATCCTCTCCTATCCTTCTCTTCTCCACTCCCACCCATCCCTCTCTTCTCTGCCCCCACCCATCCCTCTCTTCTCCACTCCCACCCATCCCTCTCTTCTCTGCCCCCACCCATCCCTCTCTTCTCCACTCCCACCCATCCCTCTCTTCTACACCCCTACTCACACCTATCCTATTATAATACAGTGAATTGGAGTCTGGTGCTCACACTGCATTGCCTCTGTTACAATATGGGGACACTGGGGTATAGAGTGCGGTATCGGGAGGTTTTATTAAAGTGTCTGCTGGTGCTGGGTTTTAGAATGTAAGCTGCCTAAGATAAAAAAAAAAGTCTAGAGCCCAGAGATGTAGGCGACCAACAGGTAAATATCCCTCCTAATATCCCTCCTAATTGTATACATGTATCGCCTACTATGATCTCGCACAGAGACACAATACACTTCATTATTTCTCTGTCTGTGCTTCCAAAACCTGTGTCAGAAAGTTGTACAGTTAAATCCTGTACCTGGTGCATCTCTACGGGTTACAGGTAGAGCTTTCCCTGGCGCTAGAACCAGCTGGCCGCCGTGCCTGTAGTGGTGGAGACACACCACCGGCAGCTGCAGCCCTCCCGGTAGAAGTCTCAGTGGCTCCTGGTGCATCTCTGATGACATTACGGGTAGAGCTTTCCCTGGCACTAGAGCCGGCTGGCCGCCATGTCTGTAGTGGTGGAGACAGACCACCGGCAGCTGCAGCCCTCCCGGTAGCAGTCTCCATGGCTCCTCATTGCGGAGTCTTACAGGAGGAATATACTGCAGATGAAGGAGGTGGGGATTTCTTAGCTCTTCATAGTCTACTGGAAAAGACTGACACAGAGGTCGCTTTGGCCGAGGCTTTACACCAGTGCACAGTTGTGGACGGGTGTGAGGCTGAGCTGGCTCTCCAGTAAGTGTGCGACAAACAAAGACTCATATTGTGTAGCAGCTGTATAGTGCGAATGTCTCCCAGTGTTTCCCCTCTATTCTATAGCGAGATATCTGTAGCACATCCAGCCATCCTGTGTGTAATACATAGCTCATTAGGCGCCGTGTATTTCACCGTACAGGTAGTATAAGCCCCTCCCTGGCGTACAGCCGTGCGTCTCACTGCGCCAGGACTTAGACGCCCGTCTGATGCATCATCGGAATTTGCACCAGCTCCGTCTGAGTGCGGCCTCCAATGTACACGAAGCGCCTACAGTTCGCAACCTCCCCTGCGATACGCCCGTAACATTCCCATATCATGCCCGTAAGATGGGCCTGCTCCTTGTGTTTTACCGCCCAGGACCGCCCAGTACACTCTGGAGTTCATGCAGCGCAATCGGTGTAGTGCAAACATCAACAAATTGCGTGAACTTCGCACTGCGTCAGAATTGGGCCCCATGTGTGTAATTACGGGTGGAAAACCTTGCGCCTCTCTCCTCTCGCGCCTCTGGGCGGTGCAGACGAAAATGAGTGAGGAGTCTTTCCCAAGTACCCCTTGACTGATTGTACCCCCTCCCCCCCCCCCCCCCCCCCCCTCCTCCCTCCATGTAATTTTATGGAGAAAAAAATGTGTAGAAAAAAAACATAAATCCTTTAATCCAGTTACTGACTGATTGCATGTTCTAGTGGTCACCGTGCATATAGTGTATGTGAGCGTTTCTTATTCCGCTGGTCTCTAGCTGAACGGATTATCTGTAGAGATGAGGCTTTGAATGGTTCAGTCCCCAAATACTGTACTTTCTTCATCATCCACTAGGGGACACTGGAGAGCAGTTACAATGGGGATATAGTAGGCAGTAACTGGGTACTTTTGAGGGATTTAATAAATTTAAGGGGGGACATAAACCGTTTAGGTCTGAGACTCCGCTGCTTTGCTCTCGTGCTGTAATAAAGTCTCTTCCTCTCAGCAGCCGTATAATTATATCATTTCTTTAAACGTTCTATTTTGCCAAACTGTTGTATTCCTGTCCCGCCTACAGGAAGTGACATCACAGCCCGTGCTGAGCTTCGATCCACTTCCCCCACTGGATTCTGTTGTGTCCTACACACGGCCTGAACGGTGAGTATTGGGGGCAGGTGCGTCTTCTCACCCAGGATCCTGTCTTCACTTAACTGTACTGTAATAACATGGCACAGTTGGCATCGTGGATAGCTTTACTGCCTTACACAGCACTGAATCCTTAGGGTATGTGGAGTTTGTATGTGCTCCCCTTGTTTGCAAGGTCCCCACGGTATATGCGGTTTCCTCCTGCCATTCAAAACCATACTGGTAGGTTAAATACCATATATAAGAGCGGTGGCAGGTAATATAGATTGTAAACTCCACTGTCGTGGATGACTGAAATAGTCTGTACAGCGCTGCAGGATATGTGTGCGCTATATAAATAACTATAATGTTCCAGCGACGTTACTAGTATTAGTGAGCACCCAGTCTAGTCTAAGCTCTTTTAAAATCTGATTTGTTGTCCTAGACCATGGGGTATTCAACTCCTATCCTCAAGTGCCTCCAGCGGGTCATGTTTTCAGGATTTCTGACTGTGAAAATAAGTGGGATAATTACTGACCCAGCAACATATAGTAACTCACCTGTACATGATTAAAGAACTCAAGAAAACATGACATGCTGGGGCCACGTGAGGATTGGAATTGATAACCAGCTACGACATGTGGGGTTTGCAGGCTTACCCCGGCCACGTCATACCTGATGTCAGGGAAGCCGCCTGTCGTCATGAATCTATATCCATGTATACAGTGCGGTGTGACTTACCTGCCACGAGAACAGGGCAGAGGTTAGTGGCTCACAGAGTGAGTGTTTGTAGGACTGGCTCCGGTAATTCCCTGTTGGGTGGATGAGGGAGTTTGGTAGCGGCCAGTGGGGGAGGGGGGTGACACTGTCCCTCTGTCGTTACTACATACCCCGCCACTAGCTGTCTCGTTACTGTGCTGTCTGTCTATGGGAGTGCGGCTGTCTCTGTCCCTCTGTCGTTAATACATACCCCGCCACTAGCTGTCTCGTTACTGTGCTGTGCTCTCTGTCTATGGGAGTGCGGCTGTCTCTGTCCCTCTGTCATTACTACATACCCCGCCACTAGCAGTCTCGTTACTGTGCTGTGCCGTCTGTCTATGGGAGTCCGGCTGTCTCTGTCCCTCTGTCGTTACTACATACCTCGCCACTAGCTGTCTCGTTACTGTGCTGTGCTGTCTGTCTATGGGAGGCCGGCTGTCTCTGTCCCTCTGTCGTTACTACATACCCCGCCACTAGCTGTCTCGTTACTGTGCTGTGCCGTCTGTCTATGGGAGTCCGGCTATCTCTGTCCCTCTGTCGTTACTACATACCCCGCCACTAGCTGTCTCGTTACTGTGCTGTGCTGTCTGTCTATGGGAGCCCGGCTGTCTCTGTCCCTCTGTCGTTACTACATACCTCACCACTAGCTGTCTCGTTACTGTGCTGTGCCGTCTGTCTATGGGAGTCCGGCTGTCTCTGTCCCTCTGTCGTTACTACATACCTCACCACTAGCTGTCTCGTTACTGTGCTGTGCCGTCTGTCTATGGGAGTCCGGCTGTCTCTGTCCCTCTGTCGTTACTACATACCCCGCCACTAGCTGTCTCGTTACTGTGCTGTGCCGTCTGTCTATGGGAGTCCGGCTGTCTCTGTCCCTCTGTCGTTACTACATACCTCACCACTAGCTGTCTCGTTACTGTGCTGTGCCGTCTGTCTATGGGAGTGCGGCTGTCTCTGTCCCTCTGTCGTTACTACATACTCCGCCACTAGCTGTCTCGTTACTGTGCTGTGCCGTCTGTCTATGGGAGTCCGGCTGTCTCTGTCCCTCTGTCGTTACTACATACCCCGCCACTAGCTGTCTCGTTACTGTGCTGTGCGGTCTGTCTATGGGAGTGCGGCTGTCTCTGTCCCTCTGTCGTTACTACATACACCGCCACTAGCCGTCTCGTTACTGTGCTGTGCCGTCTGTCTATGGGAGTCCGGCTGTCTCTGTCCTTCTGTCGTTACCTCATACCCCACCACTAGCTGTCTCGTTACTGTGCTGTGCCGTCTGTCTATGGGAGTCCGGCTGTCTCTGTCCCTCTGTCGTTACTACATACCCCGCCACTAGCTGTCTCATTACTGTGCTGTCTGTCTATGGGAGCCCGGCTGTCTCTGTCCCTCTGTCGTTACTACATACTCCGCCACTAGCTGTCTCGTTACTGTGCTGTGCTGTCTGTCTATGGGAGCCCGGCTGTCTCTGTCCCTCTGTCGTTACTACATACTCCACCACTAGCTGTCTCGTTACTGTGCTGTGCCGTCTGTCTATGGGAGTCCGGCTGTCTCTGTCCCTCTGTCGTTACCTCATACCCCACCACTAGCTGTCTCGTTACTGTGCTGTGCCGTCTGTCTATGGGAGTCCGGCTGTCTCTGTCCCTCTGTCGTTACTACATACTCCGCCACTAGCTGTCTCATTACTGTGCTGTGCCGTCTGTCTATGGGAGTCCGGCTGTCTCTGTCCCTCTGTCGTTACTACATACCCCGCCACTAGCTGTCTCGTTACTGTGCTGTGCCGTCTGTCTATGGGAGTGCGGCTGTCTCTGTCCCTCTGTCGTTACCTCATACCCCGCCACTAGCTGTCTCGTTACTGTGCTGTGCCGTCTGGCTATGGGAGTCCGGCTGTCTCTGTCCCTCCCGTCGTTACTACATACTCCGCCACTAGCTGTCTCGTTACTGTGCTCTCTGTCTATGGGAGTGCGGCTGTCTCTGTCCCTCTGTCATTACTACATACCCCGCCACTAGCAGTCTCGTTACTGTGCTGTGCCGTCTGTCTATGGGAGCCCGGCTGTCTCTGTCCCTCCCGTCGTTACTACATACCCCGCCACTAGCTGTCTCGTTACTGTGCTGTGCCGTCTGTCTATGGGAGCCCGGCTGTCTCTGTCCCTCTGTCGTTACTATATACCCCGCCACTAGCAGTCTCGTTACTGTGCTGTGCCATCTGTCTATGGGAGCCCGGCTGTCTCTGTCCCTCTGTCGTTACTACATACCCCGCCACTAGCTGTCTCGTTACTGTGCTGTGCCGTCTGTCTATGGGAGCCCGGCTGTCTCTGTCCCTCTGTCGTTACTACATACCCCGCCACTAGCTGTCTCGTTACTGTGCTGTGCGGTCTGTCTATGGGAGCCCGGCTGTCTCTGTCCCTCTGTCGTTACTACATACCTCGCCACTAGCTGTCTCGTTACTGTGCTGTGCTGTCTGTCTATGGGAGCCCGGCTGTCTCTGTCCCTCTGTCGTTACTACATACTCCGCCACTAGCTGTCTCGTTACTGTGCTGTGCTGTCTGTCTATGGGAGCCCGGCTGTCTCTGTCCCTCTGTCGTTACTACATACCCCGCCACTAGCTGTCTCGTTACTGTGCTGTGCCATCTGTCTATGGGAGCCCGGCTGTCTCTGTCCCTCTGTTGTTACTACATACCCCGCCACTAGCTGTCTCATTACTGTGCTGTGCTGTCTGTCTATGGGAGCCCGGCTGTCTCTGTCCCTCTGTCGTTACTACATACCCCGCCACTAGCTGTCTCATTACTGTGCTGTGCCGTCTGTCTATGGGAGTCCGGCTGTCTCTGTCCCTCTGTCGTTACTACATACTCCGCCACTAGCTGTCTCGTTACTGTGCTGTGCTGTCTGTCTATGGGAGCCCGGCTGTCTCTGTCCCTCTGTCGTTACTACATACCTGCCACTAGCTGTCTCGTTACTGTGCTGTGCTGTCTGTCTATGGGAGCCCGGCTGTCTCTGTCCCTCTGTCGTTACTACATACTCCGCCACTAGCTGTCTCGTTACTGTGCTGTGCTGTCTGTCTATGGGAGCCCGGCTGTCTCTGTCCCTCTGTCGTTACTACATACCTGCCACTAGCTGTCTCATTACTGTGCTGTGCCGTCTGGCTATGGGAGTCCAGCTGTCTCTGTCCCTCTGTCGTTACCTCATACCCCGCCACTAGCTGTCTCGTTACTGTGCTGTGCTGTCTGTCTATGGGAGCCCGGCTGTCTCTGTCCCTCTGTCGTTACTACATACCCCGCCACTAGCTGTCTCGTTACTGTGCTGTGCCGTCTGTCTATGGGAGTCCGGCTGTCTCTGTCCCTCTGTCGTTACTACATACCTGCCACTAGCTGTCTCATTACTGTGCTGTGCTGTCTGTCTATGGGAGCCCGGCTGTCTCTGTCCCTCTGTCGTTACTACATACTCCGCCACTAGCTGTCTCGTTACTGTGCTGTGCTGTCTGTCTATGGGAGCCCGGCTGTCTCTGTCCCTCTGTCGTTACTACATACCTGCCACTAGCTGTCTCATTACTGTGCTGTGCCGTCTGGCTATGGGAGCCCGGCTGTCTCTGTCCCTCTGTCGTTACTACATACCCCGCCACTAGCTGTCTCGTTACTGTGCTGTGCCGTCTGTCTATGGGAGTCTGGCTGTCTCTGTCCCTCTGTCGTTACTACATACTCCGCCACTAGCTGTCTCGTTACTGTGCTGTGCTGTCTGTCTATGGGAGCCCGGCTGTCTCTGTCCCTCTGTCGTTACTACATACCTGCCACTAGCTGTCTCGTTACTGTGCTGTGCTGTCTGTCTATGGGAGCCCGGCTGTCTCTGTCCCTCTGTTGTTACTACATACTCCGCCACTAGCTGTCTCGTTACTGTGCTGTGCTGTCTGTCTATGGGAGCCCGGCTGTCTCTGTCCCTCTGTCGTTACTACATACCCCGCCACTAGCTGTCTCATTACTGTGCTGTCTGTCTATGGGAGCCCGGCTGTCTCTGTCCCTCTGTCGTTACTACATACTCCGCCACTAGCTGTCTCGTTACTGTGCTGTGCTGTCTGTCTATGGGAGCCCGGCTGTCTCTGTCCCTCTGTCGTTACTACATACCTGCCACTAGCTGTCTCATTACTGTGCTGTGCCGTCTGGCTATGGGAGTCCAGCTGTCTCTGTCCCTCTGTCGTTACCTCATACCCCGCCACTAGCTGCCTCGTTATGGGAGTCCGGCTCGTTCTCTCTGTCTAATGCCTCTTCTTACATTTGCAGGACAAACCGTCCGTCTAACGAGGGGACCCTGTCTCTGTTCTTTAGATCCCTTTTGCCAAATTTTAACTTGCAGGTAGGTCTCGTACTTGTACCATGTTTATTATATTTTCCTCACCTTGTAATCTAATGTACAACATAATTCTGTGGTGCCTCGTCCACCGGTGATCTGCTCTTGTCGCTGACGACTGATATATACTCTGTAAAGCGCTGCGGAATCTGTGGGCTGCATAACGGAAAGTTCTTGGTGTTATCACAGATAGAGGGCACAGTGCTGCAATCAGTGTGACGCTGGGCCTTATTCAGACCTCATCGTAGCAGCAAACTTTCTCTAATGGGCAAAACCATGTGCACTGCAGGTGGGGCAGATGTAACATGTGAAGAGAGAGTTAGATTTGGGTGGGGTATATTGTTTCTGTGCAGGGTAAATACTGACTGCTTTGTTTTTACACTGCAATTTAGATTTCAGATTGAACACACCACACCCAAATCTAACTCTCTCTGCACATGTTACATCTGCCCCACCTGCACTGCACATGGTTTTGCCCATCATATCTGGTCTGTATTGGGCCCACTATCTCCCTGTTGTTGCTCAGTGAATACAGGTCCATAGCTTTCTATGAAGGCCTGGCCCAGCATCTGCCAATACATCCGCATCTGCTAATTAGTGATAACACGGCCGCTAATTGCTTGTTGCACGCTACTAGGTGGTGAAGGTAAAACAGCTGCAGTGCTAGCATGAATTACGCAATAACGTTCTTACGGTTGTTTCACAGGGGGAAGCCCTGGCGGAGGGCGATGAGGCTGGGGCCGTGCAAGACCTGAATCGAGGCGTAAACAGACTCATGGCTGCGATGAGAGACATGCTGGCCAATATCCAGTTTCAGGAGCCCCCGCGAGAAGACAACCAGGATGAGGAGGCGGACGCAGAGTGGGACTGACCCTGTGCGCGCGTCGACACCTTCCTCCCCACCCCCACCCTGCAGGGAAACTGTACAGTGAAATAAACAGAAACAGACTACACAGCTCTGGTCCGAGTACTGATGCATTGCAGGCCACGTCTGCGTGGGTACAAGCCACGTAGTGCCTGTGTGGTTCCCCCGCTCGCTCCCTGTAGCGCTGGACACGGTCATGTGGCTTCTGTCCGTCCTCCATTAAAACCGCGTGAGTGTCCTGCAAATCCCATGAAGTGTGAAGCAGGCAGTGCTAACACTTGGCTGGTTAATAAATCTCATGTGAGGCGCTCCCTCCAGAATTAAAGGCAGTCACACAGGGAACATGAAACAAGGTTTGTTCCGCTGCTGAGCTTCTGTGATCCTGTTACTGCAGTCGTAGTCTGTGCCACTGGCAGCGCCGTCCTGCTGTGCTGATCCCTACGTAGGGAGTGATTACTGGGAATATCCCGGGGGTGCGGCCATATTGTATCCCAGGTGATGTGTCCATTCCCTGACTGCTTTCTGTAGGCACCAGGAGTAGCGCCTCATTCACTACACACCTGGAAGCGCGAACCAGGAGACGGGGGGAATAAAAGCGTATACTGTTTTCGCCTGTATTGCATGTGTATCTTATGTGCCGGGTTTACCACAATTAGCGACCACCTGCCCTATCGTAGCTGCTAAAGGAACGCATCCTCCATATTGGCTTGTATCCTGGCCTCCAATGGGATGCATTGGCATAAACACGCCCTCTGTGTAGTTACAGCACCCATTTTCGGAACATGTGTAGTGTGACAAGACCAAGCCCCATAGTGTCCAAGAGGTCTAGAAGAAGCTTAATCAGAGAACTTAGGTGGACGCAGTGCCGACCTGCGCTGAACCATGGCTATACCTAAAACCTGGACCGTTGGGGTGCCTTGAGGATCGCGTTTGGGAACCTCTGAGCTAGGACAACCAGAGGAGAGATCGCTCTCTATATATATATATATATATATATAATTTACTTTAAAGAAAAAGTAAATCTACATTAATAGAATACAATCAAACATATAATAAAAAAAAAAGTCTACATCGATCAATAAATGTCCGCAGTACATAAAAAAAGACATAAACCGGCGCAGACCCATCCCCTGGTATTTCGTCTGCTAATTGCAGACATTTTGCGATGATATTCGTTCTTTCAATGAACCGGTTAAGATGACGCCAGTTTGTAGCCGCCTAAATCTATGAGGCATTCCTGTATATTGACTTATGAAATAGTTCTATAGAATAACTCGCACAATTATTTGTGGGTAACATATGTTCATTTAATTTTTCCGTTACGTGAAATATAATCTCATTTAGAGAGCAATACGTGGCTGGAGGAGGAAAGGTGTGTGTCGGGAATCCACCGCGTCCGTCTCACACTGGGACATGTGACTGTAGGAGGAAAGTACCGGACAGCAATGTTCTATGAGGGTCATTCCGAGTTGTTCGCTCGCTAGCTGTTTTTAGCAGCCGTGCAAACGCTATGCCGCCTCCCACTGGGAGTGTATTTTAGCTTAGCAGAAGTGCGAACGAAAGGATCGCAGAGCGGCGGCAAAGTTTTTTTGTGCCGTTTTAGAGTAGCTCAAAACCTACTCAGCGCTTGTGATCACTTCAGACTGTTCAGTTCCGGAACACGCCCTGCATTCTCCCAGCCACGCCTGCGTTTTTCATGGCACGCCTGCGTTTTTTTCAACACTCTCTGAAAACGGTCAGTTGACACCCAGAAACGCCCACTTCCTGTCAATCACTCTGCGGCCAGCAGTGCGACTGAAAAGCTTCGCTAGACCCTGTGTAAAACGACATTGTTCGCTGTAATAGTACGTTGCGCGTGCGCATTGCGCTGCATGTGCAGAAGTGGCGATTTTTTGCCTCATCGCTGCACAGCGAGCGAATGTAGCTAGCAATCAACTCGGAATGACCCCCCCATGTGTATAACACATTGGGAAATGTCTGTTGCTGCAAGGTGATAACGTGGAAACCCTGATCCCTGTCTTTGTGCTGATACAGGAATGTGTGTTCCGGGAGCGGTCAGGGATGGAACGGGGCATCAAGTCGCCAGTTTGGATGTGGATGGTTATGCTGCTCTAAGTTCATGGTACCCACTGTGTCCCCAGCGGGCACTCCTGTCTGTCTCATGTGCCAGCTGCTAACCTCTATACCAGGGGTGTTCAGCATGCAGCCCTCCAGCTGCTGTGGAACTAGACATCCCAGCATGCCCTGCAGCAGTTTTAGCATTTTCTAATAGCAAAACTGTGTCAAGCCATGCTGGGATGTGTAGTTCCTCAGCAGCTGGAGCACTGCATGTTGAATACCCCTGCTCTCTATAGTTACATCCAGGAGCCATACATAGGTACATTTTGGCATTTGCATAAATAATACACAGCACACGTCAGCAGTCAGGCAGCACGTTCCCCCGGAACACCGTACCTGCCGCTACTCTACCCAGAATGACAGCAGCGCTAGCAGGTAGGAACATTAAAATCAATGCAGTTCTGTTAAATTGACATTAATAGTGCAGCCAGTGAGTGTATAACTGTTGTGTACCGTTACTGTCACACACACCCTGTTACTGACACATAGTTACACACACAAACTGTTACTGACACATAGTTACACACACAGATTTGCAGACAGTACAGAAACCATGAACATAATACAGAGGTCTAGATGTGCAGACAGTACAGAAACCATGGCCCTCATTCCGAGTTGTTCGCTCGCAAGGCGAATGTAGCAGAGTTACACACGCTAAGCCTACGCCTACTGGGAGTGTATCTTAGCTTCTTAAAAGTGCGACCGAAGTAATCGCAATATTGCGATTACAAACCTCGTAGCAGTTTTTGAGTAGCTTCAGACTTACTCTGCCAGTGCGATCAGTTCAGTGCTTGTCGTTCCTGGCTGACGTCACAAACACACCCAGCGTTCGCCCAGACACTCCCACCGTTTCTTCGGCCACTCCTGCGTTTTTTCCGGAAACGGTAGCGTTTCCAGCCACACGCCCCTAAAACGCCGTGTTTCCGCCCAGTAACACCCATTTCCTGTCAATCACAATACGATCGCCGGAGTGATGAAAAAGCCGTGAGTAAAATTACTTTCTTCATAGTAAAGTTACTTGGCGCAGCCGCAGTGCGAACATTGCGCATGCGCACTAAGCGGATTCTCACTGCGATGCGATGAAAAACTCAGAGCGAACAACTCGGAATGAGGGCCCATGAACATAATACAGAGGTCTGGATGTGCAGAGAGAACAGAAACCATGAACATAATACAGAGGTCTGGATGTGCAGAGAGAACAGAAACCATGAACATAATACAGAGGTCTAGATGTGCAGAGAGAACAGAAACCATGAACATAATACAGAGGTCTAGATGTGCAGAGAGAACAGAAACCATGAACATAATACAGAGGTCTAGATGTGCAGAGAGAACAGAAACTATGAACATAATACAGAGGTCTAGATGTGCAGAGAGAACAGAAACCATGAACATAATACAGAGGTCTAGATGTGCAGAGAGAACAGAAACTATGAACATAATACAGAGGTCTAGATGTACAGAGAGAACAGAAACCATGAACATAATACAGAGGTCTAGATGTGCAGAGAGAACAGAAACTATGAACATAATACAGAGGTCTAGATGTACAGAGAGAACAGAAACCATGAACATAATACAGAGGTCTAGATGTGCAGAGAGAACAGAAACTATGAACATAATACAGAGGTCTGGATGTGCAGAGAGAACAGAAACCATGAACATAATACAGAGGTCTAGATGTGCAGAGAGAACAGAGCCATGATCATAATACAGAGGTCTAGATGTGCAGAGAGAACAGAAACCATGAACATAATACAGAGGTCTAGATGTGCAGAGAGAACAGAAACCATGGCCCTCATTCCGAGTTGATCGCTCGGTATTTTTCATCGCATCGCAATGAAAATCCGCTTAGTACGCATGCGCAATATTTGCACTGCGACTGCGCCAAGTAATTTAACAATGAAGATAGTATTTTTACTCACGGCTTTTTCTTCGCTCCGGCGATCGTAGTGTGATTGACAGGAAATGGGTGTTACTGGGCGGAAACACGGCGTTTTAGGGGCGTGTGGTTGAAAACGCTACCGTTTCCGGAAAAAACGCAGGAGTGGCCGGAGAAACGGGGGAGTGTCTGAGCGAACGCTGGGTGTGTTTGTGACGTCAAACCAGGAACGACAAGCACTGAAATGATCGCACAGGCAGAGTAAGTGTGGAGCTACTCTAAAACTGCTAAGTAGTTTGTGATCGCAATAATGCGAATACTTCGGTCGCAATTTTAAGAAGCTAAGATTCACTCCCAGTAGGCGTAGGCTTAGCGTGTGTAACTCTGCAAAATTCGCCTTGCGACCGATCAACTCGGAATGAGGGCCCATGAACATAATACAGAGGTCTAGATGTGCAGAGTACAGAAACCATGAACATAATACAGAGGTCTAGATGTGCAGAGAGAACAGAAACCATGAACATAATACAGAGGTCTAGATGTGCAGACAGTACAGAAACCATGAACATAATACAGAGGTCTAGATGTGCAGAGAGAACAGAACCCATCAACATAATACAGAGGTCTAGATGTGCAGACAGTACAGAAACCATGAACATAATACAGAGGTCTAGATGTGCAGAGAGAACAGAAACCATGAACATAATACAGAGGTCTAGATGTGCAGACAGTACAGAAACCAAGAACATAATACAGAGGTCTAGATGTGCAGAGAGAACAGAAACCATGAACATAATACAGAGGTCTAGATGTGCAGAGAGAACAGAAACCATGAACATAATACAGAGGTCTAGATGTGCAGAGTACAGAAACCATGAACATAATACAGAGGTCTAGATGTGCAGAGAGAACAGAAACCATGAACATAATACAGAGGTCTAGATGTGCAGACTACAGAAACCATGAACATAATACAGAGGTCTAGATGTGCAGACAGTACAGAAACCATGAACATAGGCCCTCATTCCGAGTTGATCGCTCGGTATTTTTCATCGCATCGCAATGAAAATCCGCTTAGTACGCATGCGCAATATTCGCACTGCGCCAAGTAATTTAACAATGAAGATAGTATTTTTACTCACGGCTTTTTCTTCGCTCCTGCGATCGTAGTGTGATTGACAGGAAATGGGTGTTACTGGGCGGAAACACGGCGTTTTATGGGCGTGTAGTTGAAAACGCTACCGTTTCCGGAAAAAACGCAGGAGTGGCCGGAGAAACGGGGGAGTGTCTGAGCGAACGCTGGGTGTGTTTGTGACGTCAAACCAGGAACGACAAGCACTGAACTGATCGCACAGGCAGAGTAAGTGTGGAGCTACTCTAAAACTGCTAACTAGTTTGTGATCGCAATAATGCGAATACTTCGGTCGCAATTTTAAGAAGCTAAGATACACTCCCAGTAGGCGTAGGCTTAGCGTGTGTAACTCTGCTAAATTCGCCTTGCGACCGATCAACTCGGAATGAGGGCCATAATACAGAGGTCTAGATTTGCAGAGAGAACAGAAACCATGATCATAATACAGAGGTCTGGATGTGCAGAGAGAACAGAAACCATGAACATAATACAGAGGTCTAGATGTGCAGAGAGAACAGAAACCATGATCATAATACAGAGGTCTAGATGTGCAGAGAGAACAGAAACCACGAACATAATACAGAGGTCTAGATTTGCAGACAGTACAGAAACCATGAACATAATACAGAGGTCTAGATGTGCAGAGAGAACAGAACCCATGATCATAATACAGAGGTCTAGATGTGCAGAGAGAACAGAAACCATGAACATAATACAGAGGTCTAGATGTGCAGACAGTACAGAAACCATGAACATAATACAGAGGTCTAGATGTGCAGTGAGAACAGAAACCATGAACATAATACAGAGGTCTAGATGTACAGAGTACAGAAACCATGATCATAATACAGAGGTCTAGATGTGCAGAGAGAACAGAGCCATGATCATAATACAGAGGACTAGATGTGCAGAGAGAACAGAAACCATGATCATAATACAGAGGTCTAGATGTGCAGAGAGAACAGAGCCATGAACATAATACAGAGGTCTAGATGTGCAGAGAGAACAGAAACCATGATCATAATACAGAGGTCTAGATGTGCAGAGAGAACAGAGCCATGAACATAATACAGAGGTCTAGATGTGCAGAGAGAACAGAAACCATGAACATAATACAAAGGTCTAGATGTGCAGAGAGAACAGAGCCATGAACATAATACAGAGGTCTAGATGTGCAGAGAGAACAGAAACCATGAACATAATACAGAGGTCTAGATGTGCAGACAGTACAGAAACCAAGAACATAATACAGAGGTCTAGATGTACAGAGAGAATAGAAACCATGATCATAATACAGAGGTCTAGATGTGCAGAGAGAACAGAAACCATGAACATAATACAGAGGTCTAGATGTGCAGAGAGAACAGAGCCATGAACATAATACAGAGGTCTAGATGTGCAGAGAGAACAGAGCCATGATCATAATACAGAGGTCTAGATGTGCAGAGAGAACAGAAACCACGAACATAATACAGAGGTCTAGATTTGCAGACAGTACAGAAACCATGAACATAATACAGAGGTCTAGATGTGCAGAGAGAACAGAGCCATGAACATAATACAGAGGTCTAGATGTGCAGAGAGAACAGAAACCATGAACATAATACAGAGGTCTAGATGTGCAGAGAGAACAGAACCCATGATCATAATACAGAGGTCTAGATGTGCAGAGAGAACAGAAACCATGAACATAATACAGAGGTCTAGATGTGCAGACAGTACAGAAACCATGAACATAATACAGAGGTCTAGATTTGCAGAGAGAACAGAAACCATGATCATAATACAGAGGTCTGGATGTGCAGAGAGAACAGAAACCATGAACATAATACAGAGGTCTAGATGTGCAGAGAGAACAGAAACCATGATCATAATACAGAGGTCTAGATGTGCAGAGAGAACAGAGCCATGATCATAATACAGAGGTCTAGATGTGCAGAGAGAACAGAAACCACGAACATAATACAGAGGTCTAGATTTGCAGACAGTACAGAAACCATGAACATAATACAGAGGTCTAGATGTGCAGAGAGAACAGAGCCATGAACATAATACAGAGGTCTAGATGTGCAGAGAGAACAGAAACCATGAACATAATACAGAGGTCTAGATGTGCAGAGAGAACAGAACCCATGATCATAATACAGAGGTCTAGATGTGCAGAGAGAACAGAAACCATGGCCCTCATTCCGAGTTGTTCGCTCGCAAGCCGATTTTAGCAGCATTGCACACGCTAAGCCGCCGCCTACTGGGAGTGAATCTTAGCTTCTTAAAATTGCGAACGATGTAATCGCAATATTGCGATCACAAACCTCGTAGCAGTTTTAGAGTAGCTTCAGACTTACTCTGCCTGTGCGATCAGTTCAGTGCTTGTCGTTCCTGGTTGACGTCACAAACACACCCAGCGTTCGCCCAGGCACTCCCACCGTTTCTCCGGCCACTCCTGCGTTTTTTCCGGAAACGGTAGCGTTTTCAGCCACACGCCCCTAAAACGCTGTGTTTCCGCCCAGTAACACCCATTTCCTGTCAATCACATTACGATCGCCGGAGCGAAGAAAAAGCCTTGAGTAAAAATACTTTCTTCATAGCAAAGATACTTGGCGCAGTCGCAGTGCGAAAATTGCGCATGCGCACTAAGCGGAATTTCACTGCGATGCGATGAAAAATACCGAACAAACAACTCGGAATGAGGGCCTATGAACATAATACAGAGGTCTAGATGTGCAGACAGTACAGAAACCATGAACATAATACATAGGTCTAGATGTGCAGTGAGAACAGAAACCATGAACATAATACAGAGGTCTAGATGTGCAGAGTACAGAAACCATGATCATAATACAGAGGTCTAGATGTGCAGAGAGAACAGAGCCATGATCATAATACAGAGGTCTAGATGTGCAGAGAGAACAGAAACCACTAACATAATACAGAGGTCTAGATGTGCAGAGAGAACAGAAACCATGATCATAATACAGAGGTCTAGATGTGCAGAGAGAACAGAGCCATGAACATAATACAGAGGTCTAGATGTGCAGAGAGAACAGAAACCATGAACATAATACAGAGGTCTAGATGTGCAGAGAGAACAGAAACCATGAACATAATACAGAGGTCTAGATGTGCAGAGAGAACAGAGCCATGAACATAATACAGAGGTCTAGATGTGCAGAGAGAACAGAAACCATGAACATAATACAGAGGTCTAGATGTGCAGAGAGAACAGAAACCATGAACATAACACAGAGGTCTGGATGTGCAGACAGTACAGAAACCATGAACATAATACAGAGGTCTAGATGTACAGAGAGAACAGAAACCATGATCATAATACAGAGGTCTAGATGTGCAGAGAGAACAGAAACCATGAACATAATACAGAGGTCTAGATGTGCAGAGAGAACAGAAACCATGAACATAATACAGAGGTCTAGATGTGCAGAGAGAACAGAGCCATGAACATAATACAGAGGTCTAGATGTGCAGAGAGAACAGAAACCATGAACATAATACAGAGGTCTACATGTGCAGACAGTACAGAAACCATGAACATAATACAGAGGTCTAGATGTACAGAGAGAACAGAAACCATGATCATAATACAGAGGTCTAGATGTGCAGAGAGAACAGAAACCACGAACATAATACAGAGGTCTAGATGTGCAGAGAGAACAGAGCCATGAACATAGGCCCTCATTCCGAGTTGATCGCTCGCAAGGCGAATTTAGCAGAGTTACACACGCTAAGCCGCCGCCTACTGGGAGTGTATCTTAGCTTCTTAAAATTGCGACCGAAGTAATCGCAATATTGCGATCACAAACTACTTAGCAGTTTTAGAGTAGCTCCACACTTACTCTGCCAGTGCGATCAGTTCAGTGCTTGGCGTTCCTGGTTTGACGTCACAAACACACCCAGCGTTCGCCCAGACACTCCCCCGTTTCTCCGGCCACTCCTGCGTTTTTTCCGGAAACGGTAGCGTTTTCATCCACACGCCCCTAAAACGCCGTGTTTCCGCCCAGTAACACCCATTTCTTGTCAATCACACTACGATCGCCAGAGCGATGAAAAAGCCGTGAGTAAAAATCCTAACTTCATTGTAAAAATACTTGGCGCAGTCGCAGTGCGAATATTGCGCATGCGTACTAAGCGGAATTTCACTGCGATGCGATGAAAAAGAACGAGCGAACGACTCGGAATGAGGGCCATAATACAGAGGTCTAGATGTGCAGAGAGAACAGAAACCATGAACATAATACAGAGATCTAGATGTGCAGAGAGAACAGAAACCATGATCATAATACAGAGGTCTAGATGTGCAGAGAGAATAGAGCCATGATCATAATACAGAGGTCTAGATGTGCAGAGAGAATAGAGCCATGAACATAATACGGAGGTCTAGATGTGCAGAGAGAACAGATACCATGATCATAATACAGAGGTCTAGATGTGCAGACAGTACAGAAACCATGAACATAATACAGAGGTCTAGATGTGCAGAGAGAACAGAAACCATGAACATAATACAGAGGTCTAGATGTGCAGAGAGAACAGAAACCACAAACATAATACAGAGGTCTAGATGTGCAGAGAGAACAGAAACCACGAACATAATACAGAGGTCTAGATGTGCAGAGAGAACAGAAACCATGAACATAATACAGAGGTCTAGATGTGCAGAGAGAACAGAAACCATGAACATAATACAGAGGTCTGGATGTGCAGAGAGAACAGAAACCATGAACATAATACAGAGGTCTAGATGTACAGAGAGAACAGAGCCACGAACATAATACAGAGGTCTAGATGTGCAAAGAGAACAGAAACCATGAACATAATACAGAGGTCTGGATGTGCAGAGAGAACAGAAACCATGAACATAATGCAGAGGTCTAGATGTGCAGAGAGAACAGAAACCATGAACATAATACAGAGGTCTAGATGTGCAGAGAGAACAGATCCCATGAACATAATACAGAGGTCTAGATGTGCAGAGAGAACAGAGCCATGAACATAATACAGAGGTCTAGATGTGCAGAGAGAACAGAAACCATGAACATAATACAGAGGTCTAGATGTGCAGAGAGAACAGAAACCATGATCATAATACAGAGGTCTAGATGTGCAGAGAGAATAGAGCCATGATCATAATACAGAGGTCTAGATGTGCAGAGAGAATAGAGCCATGAACATAATACGGAGGTCTAGATGTGCAGAGAGAACAGATACCATGATCATAATACAGAGGTCTAGATGTGCAGACAGTACAGAAACCATGAACATAATACAGAGGTCTAGATGTGCAGAGAGAACAGAAACCATGAACATAATACAGAGGTCGAGATGTGCAGAGAGAACAGAAACCACAAACATAATACAGAGGTCTAGATGTGCAGAGAGAACAGAAACCACGAACATAATACAGAGGTCTAGATGTGCAGAGAGAACAGAAACCACGAACATAATACAGAGGTCTAGATGTGCAGAGAGAACAGAAACCACGAACATAATACAGAGGTCTAGATGTGCAGAGAGAACAGAAACCATGATCATAATACAGAGGTCTGGATGTGCAGAGAGAACAGAAACCATGAACATAATACAGAGGTCTAGATGTACAGAGAGAACAGAGCCACGAACATAATACAGAGGTCTAGATGTGCAAAGAGAACAGAAACCATGAACATAATACAGAGGTCTGGATGTGCAGAGAGAACAGAAACCATGAACATAATACAGAGGTCTAGATGTGCAGAGAGAACAGAAACCATGAACATAATACAGAGGTCTAGATGTGCAGAGAGAACAGAACCCATCAACATAATACAGAGGTCTAGATGTGCAGACAGTACAGAAACCATGAACATAATACAGAGGTCTAGATGTGCAGAGAGAACAGAAACCATGAACATAATACAGAGGTCTAGATGTGCAGAGAGAACAGAAACCATGAACATAATACAGAGGTCTAGATGTGCAGACAGTACAGAAACCAAGAACATAATACAGAGGTCTAGATGTGCAGAGTACAGAAACCATGAACATAATACAGAGGTCTAGATGTGCAGAGAGAACAGAAACCATGAACATAATACAGAGGTCTAGATGTGCAGACAGTACAGAAACCATGAAACATAATACAGAGGTCTAGATGTACAGAGAGAATAGAAACCATGATCATAATACAGAGGTCTAGATGTGCAGAGAGAACAGAAACCATGAACATAATACAGAGGTCTAGATGTGCAGAGAGAACAGAGCCATGAACATAATACAGAGGTCTAGATGTGCAGAGAGAACAGAGCCATGATCATAATACAGAGGTCTAGATGTGCAGAGAGAACAGAAACCACGAACATAATACAGAGATCTAGATTTGCAGACAGTACAGAAACCATGAACATAATACAGAGGTCTAGATGTGCAGAGAGAACAGAGCCATGAACATAATACAGAGGTCTAGATGTGCAGAGAGAACAGAAACCATGAACATAATACAGAGGTCTAGATGTGCAGAGAGAACAGAACCCATGATCATAATACAGAGGTCTAGATGTGCAGAGAGAACAGAAACCATGAACATAATACAGAGGTCTAGATGTGCAGACAGTACAGAAACCATGAACATAATACAGAGGTCTAGATTTGCAGAGAGAACAGAAACCATGATCATAATACAGAGGTCTGGATGTGCAGAGAGAACAGAAACCATGAACATAATACAGAGGTCTAGATGTGCAGAGAGAACAGAAACCATGATCATAATACAGAGGTCTAGATGTGCAGAGAGAACAGAGCCATGATCATAATACAGAGGTCTAGATGTGCAGAGAGAACAGAAACCACGAACATAATACAGAGGTCTAGATTTGCAGACAGTACAGAAACCATGAACATAATACAGAGGTCTAGATGTGCAGAGAGAACAGAAACCATGAACATAATACAGAGGTCTAGATGTGCAGAAAGAACAGAACCCATGATCATAATACAGAGGTCTAGATGTGCAGAGAGAACAGAAACCATGAACATAATACAGAGGTCTAGATGTGCAGACAGTACAGAAACCATGAACATAATACATAGGTCTAGATGTGCAGAGAGAACAGAAACCATGAACATAATACAGAGGTCTAGATGTGCAGACAGTACAGAAACCATGAACATAATACATAGGTCTAGATGTGCAGTGAGAACAGAAACCATGAACATAATACAGAGGTCTAGATGTGCAGAGTACAAAAACCATGATCATAATACAGAGGTCTAGATGTGCAGAGAGAACAGAGCCATGATCATAATACAGAGGTCTAGATGTGCAGAGAGAACAGAAACCACAAACATAATACAGAGGTCTAGATGTGCAGAGAGAACAGAAACCATGATCATAATACAGAGGTCTAGATGTGCAGAGAGAACAGAGCCATGAACATAATACAGAGGTCTAGATGTGCAGAGAGAACAGAAACCATGAACATAATACAGAGGTCTAGATGTGCAGAGAGAACAGAAACCATGAACATAATACAGAGGTCTAGATGTGCAGAGAGAACAGAGCCATGAACATAATACAGAGGTCTAGATGTGCAGAGAGAACAGAAACCATGAACATAATACAGAGGTCTAGATGTGCAGAGAGAACAGAAACCATGAACATAACACAGAGGTCTGGATGTGCAGACAGTACAGAAACCATGAACATAATACAGAGGTCTAGATGTACAGAGAGAACAGAAACCATGATCATAATACAGAGGTCTAGATGTGCAGACAGTACAGAAACCATGAACATAATACAGAGGTCTAGATGTACAGAGAGAACAGAAACCATGATCATAATACAGAGGTCTAGATGTGCAGAGAGAACAGAAACCATGAACATAATACAGAGGTCTAGATGTGCAGAGAGAACAGAGCCATGAACATAATACAGAGGTCTAGATGTGCAGAGAGAACAGAAACCATGAACATAATACAGAGGTCTAGATGTGCAGACAGTACAGAAACCATGAACATAATACAGAGGTCTAGATGTACAGAGAGAACAGAAACCATGATCATAATACAGAGGTCTAGATGTGCAGAGAGAACAGAAACCACGAACATAATACAGAGGTCTAGATGTGCAGAGAGAACAGAGCCATGAACATAGGCCCTCATTCCGAGTTGATCGCTCGCAAGGCGAATTTAGCAGAGTTACACACGCTAAGCCGCCGCCTACTGGGAGTGTATCTTAGCTTCTTAAAATTGCGACCGAAGTAATCGCAATATTGCGATCACAAACTACTTAGCAGTTTTAGAGTAGCTCCACACTTACTCTGCCAGTGCGATCAGTTCAGTGCTTGGCGTTCCTGGTTTGACGTCACAAACACACCCAGCGTTCGCCCAGACACTCCCCCGTTTCTCCGGCCACTCCTGCGTTTTTTTCGGAAACGGTAGCGTTTTCATCCACACGCCCCTAAAACGCCGTGTTTCCGCCCAGTAACACCCATTTCCTGTCAATCACACTACGATCGCCGGAGCGATGAAAAAGCCGTGAGTAAAAATCCTAACTTCATTGTAAAAATACTTGGCGCAGTCGCAGTGCGAATATTGCGCATGCGTACTAAGCGGAATTTCACTGCGATGCGATGAAAAAGAACGAGCGAACGACTCAGAATGAGGGCCATAATACAGAGGTCTAGATGTGCAGAGAGAACAGAAACCATGAACATAATACAGAGGTCTAGATGTGCAGAGAGAACAGAAACCATGATCATAATACAGAGGTCTAGATGTGCAGAGAGAATAGAGCCATGATCATAATACAGAGGTCTAGATGTGCAGAGAGAATAGAGCCATGAACATAATACGGAGGTCTAGATGTGCAGAGAGAACAGATACCATGATCATAATACAGAGGTCTAGATGTGCAGACAGTACAGAAACCATGAACATAATACAGAGGTCTAGATGTGCAGAGAGAACAGAAACCATGAACATAATACAGAGGTCTAGATGTGCAGAGAGAACAGAAACCACGAACATAATACAGAGGTCTAGATGTGCAGAGAGAACAGAAACCACGAACATAATACAGAGGTCTAGATGTGCAGAGAGAACAGAAACCATGAACATAATACAGAGGTCTAGATGTGCAGAGAGAACAGAAACCATGAACATAATACAGAGGTCTGGATGTGCAGAGAGAACAGAAACCATGAACATAATACAGAGGTCTAGATGTACAGAGAGAACAGAGCCACGAACATAATACAGAGGTCTAGATGTGCAAAGAGAACAGAAACCATGAACATAATACAGAGGTCTGGATGTGCAGAGAGAACAGAAACCATGAACATAATGCAGAGGTCTAGATGTGCAGAGAGAACAGAAACCATGAACATAATACAGAGGTCTAGATGTGCAGAGAGAACAGATCCCATGAACATAATACAGAGGTCTAGATGTACAGAGAGAACAGAGCCACGAACATAATACAGAGGTCTAGATGTGCAAAGAGAACAGAAACCATGAACATAATACAGAGGTCTGGATGTGCAGAGAGAACAGAAACCATGAACATAATGCAGAGGTCTAGATGTGCAGAGAGAACAGAAACCATGAACATAATACAGAGGTCTAGATGTGCAGAGAGAACAGATCCCATGAACATAATACAGAGGTCTAGATGTGCAGAGAGAACAGAGCCATGAACATAATACAGAGGTCTAGATGTGCAGAGAGAACAGAAACCATGAACATAATACAGAGGTCTAGATGTGCAGAGAGAACAGAAACCATGAACATAATACAGAGGTCTAGATGTGCAGAGAGAACAGAAACCATGAACATAACACAGAGGTCTGGATGTGCAGACAGTACAGAAACCATGAACATAATACAGAGGTCTAGATGTACAGAGAGAACAGAAACCATGATCATAATACAGAGGTCTAGATGTGCAGAGAGAACAGAAACCATGAACATAATACAGAGGTCTAGATGTGCAGAGAGAACAGAAACCACTAACATAATACAGAGGTCTGGATGTGCAGAGAGAACAGAGCCATGAACATAATACAGAGGTCTAGATGTGCAGAGAGAACAGAAACCATGATCATAATACAGAGGTCTAGATGTGCAGAGAGAACAGAAACCATGAACATAATACAGAGGTCTAGATGTGCAGAGAGAACAGAAACCATGAACATAATACAGAGGTCTAGATGTGCAGAGAGAACAGAGCCATGAACATAATACAGAGGTCTAGATGTGCAGAGAGAACAGAAACCATGAACATAATACAGAGGTCTAGATGTGCAGACAGTACAGAAACCATGAACATAATACAGAGGTCTAGATGTACAGAGAGAACAGAAACCATGATCATAATACAGAGGTCTAGATGTGCAGAGAGAACAGAAACCACGAACATAATACAGAGGTCTAGATGTGCAGAGAGAACAGAGCCATGAACATAGGCCCTCATTCCGAGTTGATCGCTCGCAAGGCGAATTTAGCAGAGTTACACACGCTAAGCCGCCGCCTACTGGGAGTGTATCTTAGCTTCTTAAAATTGCGACCGAAGTAATCGCAATATTGCGATCACAAACTACTTAGCAGTTTTAGAGTAGCTCCACACTTACTCTGCCAGTGCGATCAGTTCAGTGCTTGGCGTTCCTGGTTTGACGTCACAAACACACCCAGCGTTCGCCCAGACACTCCCCCGTTTCTCCGGCCACTCCTGCGTTTTTTCCGGAAACGGTAGCGTTTTCATCCACACGCCCCTAAAACGCCGTGTTTCCGCCCAGTAACACCCATTTCCTGTCAATCACACTACGATCGCCGGAGCGATGAAAAAGCCGTGAGTAAAAATCCTAACTTCATTGTAAAAATACTTGGCGCAGTCGCAGTGCGAATATTGCGCATGCGTACTAAGCGGAATTTCACTGCGATGCGATGAAAAAGAACGAGCGAACGACTCGGAATGAGGGCCATAATACAGAGGTCTAGATGTGCAGAGAGAACAGAAACCATGAACATAATACAGAGGTCTAGATGTGCAGAGAGAACAGAAACCATGATCATAATACAGAGGTCTAGATGTGCAGAGAGAATAGAGCCATGATCATAATACAGAGGTCTAGATGTGCAGAGAGAATAGAGCCATGAACATAATACGGAGGTCTAGATGTGCAGAGAGAACAGATACCATGATCATAATACAGAGGTCTAGATGTGCAGACAGTACAGAAACCATGAACATAATACAGAGGTCTAGATGTGCAGAGAGAACAGAAACCATGAACATAATACAGAGGTCTAGATGTGCAGAGAGAACAGAAACCACGAACATAATACAGAGGTCTAGATGTGCAGAGAGAACAGAAACCACGAACATAATACAGAGGTCTAGATGTGCAGAGAGAACAGAAACCATGAACATAATACAGAGGTCTAGATGTGCAGAGAGAACAGAAACCATGAACATAATACAGAGGTCTGGATGTGCAGAGAGAACAGAAACCATGAACATAATACAGAGGTCTAGATGTACAGAGAGAACAGAGCCACGAACATAATACAGAGGTCTAGATGTGCAAAGAGAACAGAAACCATGAACATAATACAGAGGTCTGGATGTGCAGAGAGAACAGAAACCATGAACATAATGCAGAGGTCTAGATGTGCAGAGAGAACAGAAACCATGAACATAATACAGAGGTCTAGATGTGCAGAGAGAACAGATCCCATGAACATAATACAGAGGTCTAGATGTACAGAGAGAACAGAGCCACGAACATAATACAGAGGTCTAGATGTGCAAAGAGAACAGAAACCATGAACATAATACAGAGGTCTGGATGTGCAGAGAGAACAGAAACCATGAACATAATGCAGAGGTCTAGATGTGCAGAGAGAACAGAAACCATGAACATAATACAGAGGTCTAGATGTGCAGAGAGAACAGATCCCATGAACATAATACAGAGGTCTAGATGTGCAGAGAGAACAGAGCCATGAACATAATACAGAGGTCTAGATGTGCAGAGAGAACAGAAACCATGAACATAATACAGAGGTCTAGATGTGCAGAGAGAACAGAAACCATGATCATAATACAGAGGTCTAGATGTGCAGAGAGAATAGAGCCATGATCATAATACAGAGGTCTAGATGTGCAGAGAGGATAGAGCCATGAACATAATACGGAGGTCTAGATGTGCAGAGAGAACAGATACCATGATCATAATACAGAGGTCTAGATGTGCAGACAGTACAGAAACCATGAACATAATACAGAGGTCTAGATGTGCAGAGAGAACAGAAACCATGAACATAATACAGAGGTCGAGATGTGCAGAGAGAACAGAAACCACAAACATAATACAGAGGTCTAGATGTGCAGAGAGAACAGAAACCACGAACATAATACAGAGGTCTAGATGTGCAGAGAGAACAGAAACCACGAACATAATACAGAGGTCTAGATGTGCAGAGAGAACAGAAACCATGAACATAATACAGAGGTCTAGATGTGCAGAGAGAACAGAAACCATGAACATAATACAGAGGTCTGGATGTGCAGAGAGAACAGAAACCATGAACATAATACAGAGGTCTAGATGTACAGAGAGAACAGAGCCACGAACATAATACAGAGGTCTAGATGTGCAAAGAGAACAGAAACCATGAACATAATACAGAGGTCTGGATGTGCAGAGAGAACAGAAACCATGAACATAATACAGAGGTCTAGATGTGCAGAGAGAACAGAAACCATGAACATAATACAGAGGTCTAGATGTGCAGAGAGAACAGATCCCATGAACATAATACAGAGGTCTAGATGTGCAGAGAGAACAGAGCCATGAACATAATACAGAGGTCTAGATGTGCAGAGAGAACAGAAACCATGAACATAATACAGAGGTCTAGATGTGCAGAGAGAACAGAAACCATGAACATAATACAGAGGTCTAGATGTGCAGAGAGAACAGATCCCATGAACATAATACAGAGGTCTAGATGTGCAGACAGTACAGAAACCATGAACATAATACAGAGGTCTAGATGTGCAAAGAGAACAGAGCCATGATCATAATACAGAGGTCTAGATGTGCAGAGAGAACAGAAACCATGAACATAATACAGAGGTCTGGATGTGCAGAGAGAACAGAAACCATGAACATAATACAGAGGTCTAGATGTGCAGAGAGAACAGAGCCATGAACATAATACAGAGGTCTAGATGTGCAGAGAGAACAGAAACCATGAACATAATACAGAGGTCTAGATGTGCAGAGAGAATAGAAACCATAAACATAATACAGAGGTCTAGATGTGCAGAGAGAACAGAGCCATGATCATAATACAGAGGTCTAGATGTGCAGAGAGAACAGAAACCATGAACATAATACAGAGGTCTAGATGTGCAGAGAGAACAGAAACCATAAAAATTGGCCCTCATTCCGAGTTGTTCGCTCGGTTAATTTCTTCGCATCGCAGTGAAATTCCGCTTAGTACGCATGCGCAATATTCGCACTGCGACTGCGCCAAGTAATTTTACAATGAAGATAGTATTTGTACTCACGGCTTTTTCATCGCTCCGGCGATCGTAGTGTGATTGACAGGAAATGGGTGTTACTGGGCGGAAACACGGCGTTTTAGGGGCGTGTGGCTAAAAACGCTACCGTTTCCGGAAAAAACGCGGGAGTGGCTGGAGAAACGGGGGAGTGACTGGGCGAACGCTGGGTGTGTTTGTGACGTCAAACCAGGAACGACAAGCACTGAACTGATCGCAGATGCCGAGTAAGTCTGAAGCTACTCTGAAACTGCTAAGAAGTTTGTAATCGCAATATTGCGAATACATCGTTCGCAATTTTAAGATGCTAAGATACACTCCCAGTAGGCGGCGGCTTAGCGTGAGCAACTCTGCTAAATTCGCCTTGCGAGCGATCAACTCGGAATGAGGGCCATAATACAGAGGTCTAGATGTGCAGAGAGAACAGAGCCACGAACATAGGCCCTCATTCCGAGTTGATCGCTCTGTAAATTTCTTCGCATCGCAGCGTTTTTCTGCTTAGTACGCATGCGCAATGTTCGCACTGCGACTGCGCCAAGTAATTTTGCTATGAAGATAGGATTTTTACTCACGGCTTTTTCATCGCTCCGGCGATCGTAGTGTGATTGACAGGAAATGGGTGTTACTGGGCGGAAACACGGCGTTTTAGGGGCGTGTGGATAAAAACGCTACCGTTTCCGGAAAAAACGCAGGAGTGGCCGGAGAAACGGAGGAGTGTCTGGGCGAACGCTGGGTGTGTTTGTGACGTCAAACCAGGAACGACAAGCACTGAACTGATCGTAGATGCCGAGTAAGTCTGAAGCTACTCTGAAACTGCTAAGTAGTTTGTAATCGCAATATTGCGAATACATCGTTCGCAATTTTAAGAAGCTAAGATTCACTCCCAGTAGGCGGCGACTTAGCGTGTGTAACTCTGCTAAAATCGCCTTGCGAGCGAACAACTCGGAATGAGGGCCCATGAACATAATACAGAGGTCTAGATGTGCAGAGAGAACAGAAACCATGAACATAATACAGAGGTCTAGATTTGCAGAGAGAACAGAAACCATGGCCCTCATTCCGAGTTGATCGGTCGCAAGGCGAATTTAGCAGAGTTACACACGCTAAGCCTACGCCTACTGGGAGTGTATCTTAGCTTCTTAAAATTTCGACCGATGTATTCGCATTATTGCGATCACAAACTACTTAGCAGTTTTAGAGTAGCTCCACACTTACTCTGCCTGTGCGATCAGTTCAGTGCTTGTCGTTCCTGGTTTGACGTCACAAACACACCCAGCGTTCGCTCAGACACTCCCCCGTTTCTCCGGCCACTCCTGTGTTTTTTCCGGAAACGGTAGCGTTTTCAACCACACGCCCCTAAAACGCCGTGTTTCCGCCCAGTAACACCCATTTCCTGTCAATCACACTACGATCGCCGGAGCGAAGAAAAAGCCGTGAGTAAAAATACTATCTTCATTGTTAAATTACTTGGCGCAGTCGCAGTGCGAATATTGCGCATGCGTACTAAGCGGATTTTCATTGCAAAACGATGAAAAATACCGAGCGATCAACTCGGAATGAGGGCCCATGAACATAATGTTACGCTTGGCTTGAGTTGAGGATCTGCCACTTGACTGAGGGATCAGCTTTCGGCAAAGGAAGGAAACGAGGTGGCAGAATATAGGCCCTCATTCCGAGTTGATCGGTCGCAAGGCGAATTTAGCAGAGTTACACACGCTAAGCCGCCGCCTACTGGGAGTGAATCTTAGCTTCTTAAAATTTCGACCGAAGTATTCGCATTATTGCGATCACAAACTACTTAGCAGTTTTAGAGTAGCTCCACACTTACTCTGCCTGTGCGATCAGTTCAGTGCTTGTCGTTCCTGGTTTGACGTCACAAACACACCCAGCGTTCGCTCAGACACTCCCCCGTTTCTCCGGCCACTCCTGCGTTTTTTCCGGAAACGGTAGCGTTTTCAACCACACGCCCCTAAAACGCCGTGTTTCCGCCCAGTAACACCCATTTCCTGTCAATCACACTACGATCGCCGGAGCGAAGAAAAAGCCGTGAGTAAAAATACTATCTTCATTGTTAAATTACTTGGCGCAGTCGCAGTGCGAATATTGCGCATGCGTACTAAGCGGATTTTCATTGCGATGCGATGAAAAATACCGAGCGATCAACTCGGAATGAGGGCCATAGTTCTTACTCATCGATTGTAGATTTGGCCCGAAGATGAAGAAGGATAGGCAATGAGGACAATGACTGAGAACGATACACTGAAGAAAGACTAATTCAGTTTTAATGAGACTTCAATAATACAGCTAGGAAATAAGTCCGAGTGAGTTCTGAGGAACAAAATGTTTGTGACTTGTAGATGGTTCTGAAGAATACTGAATGGAGAAATGACTTTGGATTTGTAAACAATGCTGAAATACTCTGAATGAAGAGATGACTTGTGATTTGTGAACAATGCTGAAGAACACGGAATGAGGAGATGACTTGTGATTTGTAAACGATGCTGAAGAACACTGAATGAGATGACTTGTGATTTATAAACTATGCTGAAGAACACTGAATGAAGAGATGACTTGTGATTTGTAAACGATGCTGAAATACACTGAATTAAGAGATGACTTGTGATTTGTGAACAATGCTGAAGAACACTGAATGAAGAGATGACTTGTGATTTATAAACGATGCTGAAGAACACTGAATGAAGAGATGACTTGTGATTTGTGAACAATGCTGAAGAACACTGAATGAAGAGATGACTTGTGATTTGTGAACTGCTGAAGAACACTGAATGAGATGACTTGTGATTTGTAAACGATGCTGAAGAACACTGAATGAGATGACTTGTGATTTATAAACAATGCTGAAGAACACTAAATAAGGAGATGACTTGTGATATATAAACGATGCTGAAGAACACTGAATGAGGAGACGACTTGTGATTTGTAAACGATGCTGAAGAACACTGAATGAAGAGATGACTTGAAGAACGATGTTGAAGAGAGGATCACTGTGAGCACTGACAGCAAACGGGGACCCTACCAGATAGAGGACCCAGTACTTTCCCCGCAAGGGCAGGTGGACTGGAAGCAAAGGATTGCAATAACAGAACTGACCACCGGGTCTCCGCAGAACCAGGATACCAGGGTTAACCTGGGAGCACGGAGCTTAAGCACCTTACAGCAGCAAGTAACTTGAAGCACTGGCACCATAGCTAAGCATCAATCCCTTTTTATTAGAGAAAACAGCACCGGATTGGCTGGATGCGAACTGGGATACCTATTGGCTTGGTCTCCAACATGGCGGCTCCCTGAGGACACATGTGGAACCATCACCCAGCCACTACCTCTGGCCAGCAACAGGACACTTGCAAACAGACACCTCCGGCTGCCATGCTCCCCAGGACCCGGACCCCGGCCTCCAGACGCCCGGCAGCCGTACCGGAGGCCCTCACTGCCTCAGCTCCTATCCGCCGCAGCCACACCAACCAGCTAACAGGAAGGCTGCAGGGACCGGAACCGGAGGTAAGACTCCGGATGCTGACGCATAATACAGAGGTCTAGCTTTGCACACTACAGAAACCATGAACAGAATACAGAGGTCTACATTTGCAGTAATACAGAGGTCTAGATGTGCAGACAGTCCGGAAACCATGAACACAATAGAGAGGTCTAGATTTGCAGAGTACAGAACCCATGAAGATAAGAGAGTTGAGGCAGCCATTTTGGATCATTCCAGGTTTAGTGCAAGGAGAGCCTACAAGTCCTACTGTAATGGGACTATAGTCCCCATACATCTGAAGAGTTGTCCCTCCTATTGAGCCACCAGTAAGCTAGACGGCAACCACAATGTCCTCCCACTATTGGTGAATCCACAAAGTGAAAAGTTCTGCAGGTACTGGGTCATGATGCTAGACCAGTTCATCAGGAGCCTTAACCCCTAAAAAGCTTGTCCAAGGTAGGCTGCAGCACCCATTGTGGATGGCTGGGCTCTGTCTTCACATCTCATGGTTGTGTGGCTTTGGAGGGGCTGAAATGAGTGTTTCCTCACTGGAACTGGTACCTGCATAATGTCAGAAGGCCAGTGAGCCTCCTCTAAATCCTTCTGTTGCTGCAGGCTACCCTCGGGATCCACTCCAGGATGACTACATGAGCTTGGCATAGACCTAAAGACCACATTGGTCTGGCCATCAGAGATAATCCATCTAAGCCCACAATTTACCTACAAGCATGGTTTTGAGTGAGAACAGGGCCCCAGTTGACCTTCAGTGTCTTTAGCTAGCGGCCTGCACAACTTCCCCTGGTGTCTCCAGAAGGATGGTTTCCCTAATATGATAGACAAGTTAGCAGCACCATTATAACCTCCCTTGCAACACTTACTGTATCCCTTTATTTCTACAAGAGTAGGTGAATGTAATAACATCGGGGCCATTCATTACAAAGGTAATACATTAGATGTCACGGCTATCTCTTGTTACATTTCAGTCCCGTTCTGGCCCGGCGTCCCCATGCACTAGTAAGGGGACCTAAATTCATCAAACTCCAAAAACATAACATTTTCAGAACTTGACAGCGGGAACCTTCACTATCTTCAGATGACGTTCATTCCTGGACCGCATTCCTTCCGGTGGGAAGGAGATCTGGGATGTGAAAACGGATCCTTGTGGATCCCTCTATCCTTGTTTGTCTGTCTACGCAGGACATTGGAATCTGTGCGGATGCCCCAGGCTCGGCAGTGCTTACTGCCACCGGAGATGGCACGGACAGCGGATTGCCGGATTAAATGTCCCTGCATCGGAGTTTAGTATCCAGGGAGGTGGATATTAAGTTAGCCCAGCCGAGCGGCATTGCGTGATGAACCATTAAGAACATGCTAACCGCTATACACCAAACTGCAATAATACAAAGCATAACAGCCAGCAAATACTACAGCGCTGGGCGAGGGGATTCCAGGTGGTCTTCACCTTTTTTTCCCAATATGCCCGACCTCTCAGCACAGTCTCCCCCTGCTATCTGCACCTACCCCGACTACCCAGCTGGGATGACATACCTATCCCAGTCTTCCTTTCATAACTAATTGTATCTGTTGTTATGAAGATGTTGTATAATTGCATTGTGACAATTAGACAATGTCACATGATCAGTGTTCCGCTTTATTTGAACTTTTTTGTTGTGTTTTTTTATATCAGTAATATAAATGAGAGTTAAAACCCAGTTTCTGTTATCTAGCACTGTATACATCACTTCTTGTCCTTCTGACGGTAGGTCCCGGGAAACCCTTACTGAGCACGTGCAAACCTAAGTTTCCAACAGCGTTCGCAGTGACGTTTCAGGGTGGAGGGTGGAAGGTGACCTAATGTGAATGTTTAGGGTGTGTCACGGGCGTTTTGGGGACTCTGCTGCGTTCCCAGCCGCTTCAGAAGCCATGTTTAGTTGGAAGTGTGGAGAGTAGCTAGAGTAATAATAATTTTATTTATATAGCGCTCTTTCTACAACAGGACCCAAGGCGCTTTACAGACATCAGAAACAATGCACACAGGGGGTAATTCAGAGTTCATCCTAGATGTGCTAAATTTAGCACATCTACAATTAGTTATTCTGACATGAGGGGGGGGGGGGGGGGACGGACGCCAAGCACAGGATTAGTCCGCCCCACATGTCAGGCCCTGACCCTCCCCCCTTCCCCCCACAAACACACACACACAGGTACTAGAGCATTGCACGATGCTTTTGTAGCTGGCAAGTAGCTCCCTACCTACGCAGCTCCTGCACACTGGCAGGGAGCTACCAGCTGCGTTCCGGGCCGCAGCGGCACTGCTGTCCAGACCGTGCCCCGCCAACGGCGTTCTAACTCTGTTGGCACGCCCCCTCCCGCCCCGCAAATGCCTCCCGCCCCGCAACCGCCTCTGCCTGTCAATTAGCATCTCACTGGGCTCCCGGGGTGCGCACGCGCAGTGCGGCCGCTGCACGTGCGCACTCCACAAAGAAATGTCGCTGCAGCAATGCAGTCTGAATTACCCCCATAATACATAAGATTTAAGTAATACAGCAACTGACAAGCCGCACAGACATAAAAAGAAAACCTTGAGCACACAGAAAGCATAATGCAGGATTGGTGTAGTAGGCATTTTGGGTAACAACTTCCAAGGGTTGTGTATACCACCTTCACAGGTACCAGGTGAGGCAGCCATCTTGGGCGCGCTGCTTAGGATTACCCTGGGTGGAATAGTCAACCTCTAGAAGAGATGACACAAAATGTGGTGATTTCAGCGTCCTAATGCTAAGAGTAGGGTCCCAACGAAACCGCCAGGTCCATGTATTTTTCATCCCATCCACAAGTGAACCAGATGAGGCAGCCATGTTGGGCGCACTACGAAGGCTACACTGTCGGAGGTGAGCCATACAAGGGCCTAGTACATATATGGAAAAACTGACACGTGTAGTAGTAGTAGTAATATGATATACCCAGAGGTTAAAGTGAGCCGGAACAGGTCGCCGTCAGTTCCAATTGGAGACGGAACACAGCTCCACCTCCTCCGGCTCACCTAACCCAGAATGTGAGCCCGGAGCAGCAATGGGATGCACCTTCCCCTCAGCGGCTTCCGGCTGTGTGAGGCTGTGCGGCGCCATGGGAGAGACGTCATGACGTCTTTCCCATAGATCCGAGGAGCGGGCGGCCAGGTGGAGGTCAGTGGTCCGGAAGCAGAAGAGGGGCTGGTGAGTATTGTGGGTTGTTTTTTTGTGTGTGAAGCAACGCTACTAGGGGGCATCTTCTACTGGGGCATCTATACTGGGGACAACTTCTACTGGGGGCATCTATACTGGGGACAACTTCTACTGGGGGCATCTATACTGGGAAATTACTTGGGTCATAACTACAGGGGGCAACTGTACTGGGGGCAGCTTCTACTGGGGGCATCTATACTAGTATTCACTCTAGAATTCAGGCAGGGCAGGGCGCCGGATTGAGATGGGCACAAGCGTGTGCGCGTGCCGAAAAGGGGCGTGGCCATACAAATAGGGTGTGTGGTCATTTTGCACCATAAAAGTGGGCCGTTCAGCCCACAGACGTTAAAACGGGGCGTGGGCGGTCGGCGGCGTCACTGTTAGGGGCATGCCCAGCTCCTACGGAGGTGCTGGGCTTCCCTCAAGCTCTCTCACAGCGTGAATGGATGCCGCGCGCATGCGCACGGCATCTTTGCACGCTGGGAAGGCAGGAAGCGGGCGGCTGTTTTAGCAGGGCGCCGCAGAAAGGGCAGGGCGGATTTTGCCCTAAAAAATCGGGCAGGGCACAGCACCCTGCTAAAACAGCCTAGCATGAACACGATATACTGGGGCATAACTACTGGCGCAAATGTACTGGGAAAGCTTCTAACGGGGGCATCTGTACTGGGGGCATAACTACAGGGGGCATCTGTACTGGGGGCATCTGTACTCGGGGCATCTGTACTTGGAGTGTTTATAATCTCTATCGCAGTTGCACAGACCAGGGAGCCTGAAAGTGGGCGTCTCAGCATTTGCATATTTACGCTACCGCTACTGCGATCACTGCTGCATTACCGACCATCTCTGAACCAGGCCATGAGATCAGTTGCAGATGCGCCGGTACACCACGGTTTTCAGACACTTGGGTATTTGCCCCTGCCACTGTCTGTGCATCATAGAAGTGCCCTAAGCTGTGCCTCAGTGTGATTGGTACCAAGGCTGATAAAGCCACAGAGCACAAGGGCTTTCAGTGACACCAATATTCTTTTGCCTGGGTAATAACATTTGTCTGTTTTTTTATGTCCACTTTTTTTGATTGAGGGCGGAAGATTGGACCCTTATAGGGTGGTTTGGTGGGAGCGCTGTAGAATCCAGTCTCCAAGGAAAACAGTGGCCAAACTATATTACATGAGGTCCACCACAGTCTTGCAATGACAGTGGGCCTGAAGTCCTTTGCACCAAAGGGGCCCATTGGCTACAGCGGTCAAGGTGGGGCCCCCTATTCTTATCACCATTGTCCCTTAAAGATTCGTGAGACTCTGGGAGTTGGAAGTAAGGAGGTCACCCAGCTTTGAGGTGAGTGAGAGGGGACATGAAGACCCATACCCTGCTAAGTGACTTTTCTGGGGGATTGGGGAGTAAAGGGGAGCATCCTCTTTTGCGGGGAGCCTCAAACACTCATGCCCTGAGTGCACGCTAAACAAGGTGTTGGAAGACTCCTAACTAAACATTTGTTCACAGCTACTGTGTTTCAGCTGCACCGTTTCTTTATAGTAACCTTTACTCATGGCTGCAGAACAGGGACATTGCTAGAAATTTGTGGGCCCCATAGCAACATTTAGAAGGGGCCCGCATTGCTCCAAGTCATAACTCTCCCCACAGCGTTCCACCGCAGTACAACCAAGGGGCGTGCTTACTGATGCATATCATTGTCACACATTAACATCCTCTCAGCTCTTCATCATCTTCACAGCCCCATCATATCATCATCATCTACTTCCATCTTAGTCATTACCCTACATTATAATATTCACCAAAAATAATGCCCCACAGTAATGGCCCTCAGCGCTAGTGTATCTGCAAACCCTTTTTCTTTCTTTAAATCAAGGTATGGACTGGCACCTGATTAGCTCTGAGCTCTTCCATCCCTCTCCTCTCTGGCCCATCAGTTGAGTGACCACAGAGGAGCCACCATCTCTCCCAGTAGCATTCAGCACTGAGTCCAATGGGAGCAGAAGCGGGCCCCCTAGACCTCCGGGCCCCATAGCAGCGGCACCCCCTGATCTCACTATAGTTAGTTATCTGCTGTAGGAAGTTGGGCAGCATTGAGTATTAATGAGTGTACTGAAATAGTGGTGGGAACATGCCCATTGAGCTCCGACAAACAGCCACATCATCTTGCAAATAATTTAAATATATGAAAGAGGATGAACTGACGTGATATCGTTTTTGTTATGGTTATGCAATTAGGGTATGGGTGCAGTCCGTGCTATTAATATTATCATTTTCTCTGACGTCCTAGTGGATGCTGGGAACTCCGTAAGGACCATGGGGAATAGCGGCTCCGCAGGAGACTGGGCACAAAAGTAAAGCTTTAGGACTACCTGGTGTGCACTGGCTCCTCCCCCTATGACCCTCCTCCAAGCCTCAGTTAGATTTTTGTGCCCGAACGAGAAGGGTGCACACTAGGGGCTCTCCTGAGCTGCTTAGTGAAAAGTTTAGTTTTAGGTTTTTTATTTTCAGTGAGACCTGCTGGCAACAGGCTCACTGCATCGAGGGACTAAGGGGAGAAGAAGCGAACTCACCTGCGTGCAGAGTGGATTGGGCTTCTTAGGCTACTGGACACCATTAGCTCCAGAGGGATCGAACACAGGCCCAGCCATGGAGTCCGGTCCCAGAGCCGCGCCGCCGGCCCCCTTACAGAGCCAGAAGCAAGAAGAGGTCCGGAAAATCGGCGGCAGAAGACATCCTGTCTTCACCAAGGTAGCGCACAGCTGCATTGCTCCTCAGCACACTTCACACTCCGGTCACTGAGGGTGCAGGGCGCTAGGGGGGGGCGCCCTGAGCAGCAATAAAAACACCTTGGCTGGCGAAAACACATCACATATAGCCCCCAGGGCTATATGGATGAATTTTAACCCCTGCCAGATTACACTGAAAAGCGGGAGAAAAGGCCGCCGAGAAGGGGGCGGAGCCTATCTCCTCAGCACACTGGCGCCATTTTTCCTCACAGCTCCGTTGGAGGGAAGCTCCCTGGCTCTCCCCTGCAGTCACTACACTACAGAAAGGGTTAAAAAAGAGAGGGGGGCACTAATTAGGCGCAGTATTAACAATACAGCAGCTATAAGGGGAAAAACACTTATATAAGGTTATCCCTATATATATATAGCGCTCTGGTGTGTGCTGGCAAACTCTCCCTCTGTCTCCCCAAAGGGCTAGTGGGGTCCTGTCCTCTATCAGAGCATTCCCTGTGTGTGTGCTGTGTGTCGGTACGTTTGTGTCAACATGTATGAGAAGGAAAATGATGTGGAGGCGGAGCAAATTGCCTGTAATAGTGATGTCACCCCCTAGGGGGTCGACACCTGAGTGGATGAACTGTTGGAAGGAATTACGTGACAGTGTCAGCTCTTTATAAAAGACAGTGGTTGACATGAGACAGCCGGCTACTCAGCTTGTGCCTGTCCAGACGTCTCATAGGCCGTCAGGGGCTCTAAAGCGCCCGTTACCTCAGATGGCAGATACAGACGCCGACACGGATACTGACTCCAGTGTCGACGGTGAAGAGACAAACGTGACTTCCAGTAGGGCCACACGTTACATGATTGAGGCAATGAAAAATGTTTTACACATTTCTGATAATACGAGTACCACCAATAAAGGGGTATTATGTTCGGTGAGGAAAAACTACCTGTAGTTTTCCTGAATCTGAGAAATTAAATGAGGTGTGTGATGAAGCGTGGGTTTCCCCCGATAAAAACGGATAATTTCTAAAAAGTTATTGGCATTATATCCTTTCCCGCCAGAGGTTAGGGTGCGTTGGGAAACACCCCCTAGGGTGGATAAAGCGCTCACACGCTTGTCAAAACAAGGGCTCTACCCTCTCCTGAGATGGCAGCCCTTAAGGATCCTGCTGATAGAAAGCAGGAGGGTATCCTAAAATGTATTTACACACATACTGGGGTTATACTGCGACCAGCAATCGCCTCAGCCTGGATGTGCAGTGCTGGGTTGGCGTGGTCGGATTCCCTGACTGAAAATATTGATACCCTAGATAGGGACAGTATATTATTGCCTATAGAGCATTTAAAAGATGCATTTCTATATATGCGTGATGCACAGCGGGA
Source organism: Pseudophryne corroboree (assembly GCF_028390025.1). Taxonomy (NCBI): domain Eukaryota; kingdom Metazoa; phylum Chordata; class Amphibia; order Anura; family Myobatrachidae; genus Pseudophryne; species Pseudophryne corroboree. The sequence continues at coordinate 344,252,815 of NC_086454.1, read as the reverse complement.
TATTTGCCGACTGGCATCAAGAGTAAGTGCGCTGTCCATTTCTGCCAGAAGAGGGTTATGGACGCGGCAGTGGTCAGGTGATGCGGATTCCAAACGGCATCTGGAAGTATTGCCTTATAAAAGGGAGGAGTTATGTGGGGTCGGTCTTTCAGACCTGGTGGCCACGGCAACAGCTGGGAAATCCACGTTTTTACCCCAGGTCGCCTCTCAACATAAGAAGACGCCGTATTATCAGGCGCAGTCCTTTCGTTCCCATAAGGGCAAGCGGGCAAAAGGTTCCTCATTTCTGTCCCGTGACAGAGGGAGAGGAAAAAGGCTGCAGAAATCAGCCAGTTCCCAGGAACAGAAGTCCTCTCCCGCCTCTGCCAAGCCCTCAGCATGACGCTGGGGCTTTACAAGCGGACTTAGGCACGGTGGGGGCCCGTCTCAAGAATTTCAGCGCGCAGTGGGCTCACTCGCAAGTAGACCCCTGGATCCTTCAGGTGGTATCTCAGGGGTACAAATTGGAATTCGAGACGTCTCCCCCTCGCCGTTTCCTAAAGTCGGCTTTACCGACGTCTCCCTCCGACAGGGGGGCAGTTTTGGAGGCCATTCACAAGCTATATTCCCAGCAGGTGATAATCAAGGTACCCCTCCTGCAACAGGGAAAGGGGTATTATTCCACACTGTTGTGGTACCGAAGCCGGACGGCTCGGTGAGACCGATTTTAAATCTAAAATCTTTGAACACTTACATACAGAGGTTCAAATTCAAGATGGAGTCACTCAGAGCAGTGATTGCGAACCTGGAAGAAGGGGACTACATGGTATCTCTGGACATCAAGGATGCTTACCTTCATGTCCCAATTTACCCTTCTCACCAAGGGTACCTCAGGTTTGTGGTACAGAACTGTCACTATCAGTTTCAGACGCTGCCGTTTGGATGGTCCACGGCACCCCGGGTCTTTACCAAGGTAATGGCCGAAATGATGATACTCCTTCGAAGGAAGGGAGTTTTTAGTTATCCCTTACTTGGACGATCTCCTGATAAGGGTAAGATCCAGGGAACAGTTGGAGGTCGGTGTAGCACTATCTCAGGTAGTGTTGCGGCAGTACGGTTGGATTCTCAATATTCCAAAATCGCAGCTGGTTCCGACGACTCGTCTTCTGTTCCTAGGGATAATCCTGGACACAGTCCAGAAAAAGGTGTTTCTCCCGGAGGAGAAAGCCAGGGAGTTATCCGAGCTAGTCAGGAACCTCCTAAAACCGAGCCAAGTCTCAGTGCATCAATGCACAAGGGTTCTGGGAAAAATAGTGGCTTCCTACGAAGCAATCCCATTCGGCAGATTCCACGCAAGAACTTTACAGTGGGACCTGCTGGACAAATGGTCCGGGTCGCATCTTCTGATGCATCAGCGGATAACCCTGTCACCAAGGACAAGGGTGTCCCTCCTGTGGTGGTTGCAGAGTGCTCATCTTCTAGAGGGCCGCAGATTCGGCATTCAGGACTGGGTCCTGGTGACCACGGACGCCAGCCTGCGAGGCTGGGGAGCAGTCTCACAGGGAAGGAATTTCCAGGGCTTATGGTCAAGCCTGGAGACATCACTTCACATAAATATCCTGGAGCTAAGGGCCATTTACAATGCTCTAAGCTTAGCAAGACCTCTGCTTCAAGGTCAGCCGGTGTTGATCCGGTCGGACAACATCACGGCAGTCACCCATGTAAACAGACAGGGTGGCACAAGAAGCAGGAATTCCGGGAGTGGACAACTGGGAAGCAGACTTCCTCAGCAGACACGACCTCCACCCGGGAGAGTGGGGACTTCACCCAGAAGTCTTCCACATGATTATAAACCGTTGGGAAAAACCAAAGGTGGACATGATGGCGTCCCGCCTCAACAAAAAACTCGACAGGTATTGCGCCAGGTCAAGGGACCCTCAGGCAATAGCTGTAGACGCTCTGGTAACACCGTGGGTGTACCAGTCAGTGTATGTGTTCCCTACTCTGCCTCTCATACCCAAGGTACTGAGAATTATAAGATGGAGAGGAGTAAGCACTATATTCGTGGCTCCGGATTGGCCAAGAAGGACTTGGTACCCGGAACTTCAAGAGATGCTCACGGAGGATCTGTGGCCTCTACTTCTAAGAAGGGACCTGCTCCAGCAAGGACCCTGTCTGTTCCAAGACTTACCGCGGCTGCGTTTGACGGCATGGCGGTTGAACGCTGGATCCTGAAGGAAAAAGGCATTCCGGATGAAGTCATCCCTATCCTGATCAAAGCCAGGAAGGATGTAACCGCAAAACATTATCACCGCATTTGGCGAAAATATGTTGCGTGGTGCGAGGCCAGTAAGGCCCGACGGAGGAATTTCAACTGGGTCGATTCCTACATTTCCTGCAAACAGGAGTGTCTATGGGCCTGAAATTGGGGTCCATTAAGGTTCAAATTTCGGCCCTGTCAATTTTCTTCCAGAAAGAACTAGCTTCAGTCCCTGAAGTTCATATACAGCCTCCTTTTGTGCCTCCAGTGGCACCTTGGGATCTCAATGTAGGTTTTGGGTTCCAAAAATCACATTGTTTTGAACCACTTAAATCTGTGGAGTTAAAATATCTCATATGGAAAGTGGTCATGCTGTTGGCCTTGGCCTGGGCCAGGCGCGTGTCAGAATTGGCGGCTTTATCCTGTAAAAGCCCTTATCTGATTTTCCATTCGGACAGGGCGGAATTGAGGACTCGTCCTCAGTTTCTCCCTAAGGTGGTTTCAGCGTTTCACCTGAACCAACCTATTGTGGTGCCTGCGGCTACTAGGGACTTGGAGGACTCCAAGTTGCTAGACGTGGTCAGGGCCCTGAAAATATATGTTTCCAGGACGGCTGGAGTCAGAAAATCTGACTCGCTGTTTATCCTGTATGCACCCAACAAGCTGGGTGCTCCTGCTTCTAAGCAGACTATTGCTCGTTGGATTTGTAGTACAATTCAGCTTGCACATTCTGTGGCAGGCCTGCCACAGCCAAAAATCTGTAAATGCCCACTCCACAAGGAAGGTGGGCTCATCTTGGGCGGCTGCCCGAGGGGTCTCGGCTTTACAACTTTGCCGAGCAGCTACTTGGTCAGGAGCAAATACGTTTGCAAAATTCTACAAATTTGATACCCTGGCTGAGGAGGACCTGGAGTTCTCTCATTCGGTGCTGCAGAGTCATCCGCACTCTCCCGCCCGTTTGGGAGCTTTGGTATAATCCCCATGGTCCTTACGGAGTTCCCAGCATCCACTAGGACGTCAGAGAAAATAAGAATTTACTTACCGATAATTCTATTTCTCGTAGTCCATAGTGGATGCTGGGCGCCCATCCCAAGTGCGGATTGTCTGCAATACTTGTACATAGTTATTGTTAACTAAAATCGGGTTATTGTTGTTGTGAGCCATCTATCCAGAGGCTCCTCTGTTATCATGCTGTTAACTGGGTTCAGATCACAAGTTGTACGGTGTGATTGGTGTGGCTGGTATGAGTCTTACCCGGGATTCATAAATCCTACCTTATGGTGTACGCTCGTCCGGGCACAGTATCCTAACTGAGGCTTGGAGGAGGGTCATAGGGGGAGGAGCCAGTGCACACCAGGTAGTCCTAAAGCTTTACTTTTGTGCCCAGTCTCCTGCGGAGCCGCTATTCCCCATGGTCCTTACGGAGTTCCCAGCATCCACTACGGACTACGAGAAATAGAATTATCGGTAAGTAAATTCTTATTTTAAACTGCATGACCGCTAAGCAATATACACAGCTGAACCGTACTGTAGGAGATACTCTAGGGGAGGGGAGGTCCAAGGAATAATTGAGTTGCATCTTCATGGATCGGTCCCCCCTGGGGATGTAGAATGTATATGGAATGTTCTAGATCAGGGCTGGCCAAACCAGTCCTCGAGATCTACCAACAGTTCAGATGTGCTGTATTCATTCCTAACTGACAATTCTACAGATCTCCAGGAGGCCTGGAAAACATGCACTGTTGGTAGATCTCGAGGACCGGTTTGGCCAGCCCTGTTCTAGCCCTGTTCTAGATGATTAACACAGAGTTTCTAAGCTCAGATAGTCGCCGCCCACCGAGGAGTGTATTTTGCTTTGCAAGTGTGCGATCGCATGTGCAGCTGAGCGGGACAAAAAATTTGTGGTTTTTTTGCAGTTTCTGAGTAGGTCTGAACTTACTCAGCCCTTGCGATCAATCCAGCCTGTCCGGTCCCGGAATTGACGTCAGACACCCGCCCTGCAAACGCTTGGACACTCCTGCGTATTCCCTACCACTCCCATAAAACGGTCAGTTGACACCCATAAACGCCTTCTTCCTGTCAGTCTCCTTGCGATCGGTTGTGCGAATGGATTCGTCACTAGAAGCATTGCATAGCAACGATGCTGTTTGTACCCGTACGACGCACATGCGTATTGCGATGCATATGCATGCGCAGTAGTAACCGGATCGCTGTGCTGCGAAAAACGTCAGCGAGCGATCAATTCGGAATGAGGGCCGGAGTGAACTGAGCACGTTGTCTTTAGTGATTGGTTTTGTGTATTTATATTTATACATGTTTTATACTGTGACTATTGTGCTGAAACCTAGCATATTCCATAATGAATAAGCACAATATTGTTCAGTGTCACTGTGATATACAACTGCCTTACTCAAAGAAGCCATTCAGAAGTTTTGTTTTTCTGTAGCGTTAGAGAAACCCATGCCCTCTGAGCCTGACATCCGCTGCTCATTATTAATAGCTATGATACAGGGACTCATTTATCAAAGATAATCTTTCTGTTATTGGATTTGGCACGCATGAAAACGAATATGAATTTCCAGTGTAACATGTATTTTTCTGCAGGCCGCATAGATGTCTCCCATAGTTAATGCGAATACAGCAATGGTAGGCCACCTAGTATATTTCAAGGGCTGTGTGAACCCTAACCATTTAATGGGTCGCACAATACCCTAATGTCTAACAGGTCGCACAATACCCTAATGTCTAAAGGGTCGCACAATACCCTAATGTCTAACAGGTCGCACAATACCTTAATGTCTAATGGGTCGCGCAATTCCCTAATGTCTAGCGGGTCGCGCAATACCCCAATATCTAACGGGTCACACAATACCCTAATGTCTAACTGGTCGCACAATACCCTAATGTCTAACGGGTCGCACAATACCCCAATATCTAACGGGTCACACAATACCCTAATGTCTAACTGGTCGCACAATACCCTAATGTCTAACGGGTCGCACAATACCCTAATGTCTAACGGGTCGCGCAATACCCTAAAGTCTAACTGGTCGCACAATACCCTAATGTCTAACGGGTCACGCAATACCCCAATGTCTAACGGGTCGCGCAATACCCCAATGTCTACCGGGTCGCGCAATACCCCAATGTCTACCGGGTCGCGCAATACCCTAATGTCTAATGGGTCGCGCAATACCCTAATGTCTAACGGGTCGCACAATACCCTAATGTCTAACGGGTCGCACAATACCCTAATGTCTAACAGGTCACACAACACCCTAATGTCTAACGGGTCGCACAACACCCTAATGTCTAACGGGTCGCACAACACCCTAATGTCTAACGGGCCGCACAATACCTTAATGTAATAATGTAATCAGAGACACCACGTGCACTTGTAACAGACCCCACATTCAACACAAAATTCCTACCAACCACATTTACCCTTTAGAATGTTTATCCCAAAACACTCCTCAGAATTTACATACTGTACCTTACATCACCCCTCAGCCTCCCCCCTCACTCACGGTCATAAATCAGAGAATATGAGCAGGGCAGATAAGTCATAAAGGAGAAGAGGTCTTGAGGGCCACAGATGAAGGCTCAGTTGGCCTCCAGTTGCCTGTCACTGGCATTTAGGGTTCCAGGCCTCATTTCCTGATTCTTACAAGACCACAAAGTTCTCCACAAAAGTAATATGAAGAGATGAAGGTAAATTAGCCAGTACATTTGCACAGTCTCAAGAGTATCGCTCCAGATAAAGGTCAAGTAAAGGTGGTGTCTATGTCATTGGAAGTTATACCCATTACTAAACATGATGGTGCAGTTGCTATGGTGAGGGAATTAAAGGAGAACTTCACTGATGGTTAATTCTCCTCCTAGGCTTAGGCCTTACCAGCCAGGTTGCACCTTTGTCTCCAATACCTGCCATTAACTCAATATGGCCGATTGAGCGCCCAACTGCAACTTTTTCCTGCCAGCAGCCAAAGGGCAAGACGACCTTATCAAGCCTCAGATGGTGCATTACTGAAGACTGCAATTCATTGGAGTGCCTTCTGTTCCATGAGCAGATGGAAAGCAAGAACATGATAATCAGGAATTTGACATGAGTGGTTTTCTCAGCATGATTGCATGCCGCTGCTGTTTGGTTGTGGAAATGGGGAAAGTTGCACAGAATGAAGGCACGTTGCCTCTGTGTCATGGCTGTGCTGACGCAAATGCATGGGCCACAGCAGCTTAGATACAGTGGACATTCTGAGTAACCTGTCGGGTTTGGCCGCGCTTCCAACAATGCAGGTGGATCGGCGACTTAGGGGTGTATTCAATACCTGTAGGGTCCTTTCCAATGGAAAGGACCCGACAAGTTAGTATTCAATGAGTGGCCAAATCCGACAGTCGGATTTGACCGTTCCCGACAACTGTCACAGCCGCTCACCAGTGCTGTCCCATCCGTGCTGCTGCTGTCCTCCGGCTACCTCACCCACTGTCCTCCGGCTGCCTCACCCGCTGTCCTCCAGCTGCCTCACCCGTCTTCTCACCCTGGTTATGACAACGTCAGTCCGACTTTTAAAAAAAGTCGGATTGAAATTGTCGGACCCGGTGCCAAAACCTGTCGGATTTGGCCGTGGAACACGTGGATCCGCTGCTAATCCGACAATCCACGTGTTTTCCGACAAGTCGGGAATTCCCGACTTGTTGGAAAAAAACAGCCAGCATTGAATAGTTTGGAACCCCTTCCGACCTAAACCTGTCTGAAGCTGCCGTCTTTCCAACAAGACGGCAGCTTCTGACACTTATTGAATACACCCCTATAGCCGCCGATCCGCCTGCATCCCGACTTGTCGGAAGAAACGGCCCCAGATTGAATAGGTCGGAACCCCTTCCGACCTCAATCAGTCAGGAACTCCCGTCTTTCTGACAACACGGCAGTTTCCGACTTTAATTGAATATTACCCCTAAGTCGTACTTTATCTGCTTAGTTATAGCACAGACAGGATTACGTGATTGGTAACAGCCGACACTGGAAGGGTTATTCCCTGAAGTACTAATAATAGCATACTGCCCGGAGCCTTATCTGTGGAGTGTTTACTAACTACTCCCAACTTCTAGCTGGTGTGCTTTGTTGTGGTCTTCAAGCCTTAGTCCAATGATTCGTTCTCACCCATGTGAACCATCAGCTCTGGTATATTTAGTCTCTGTCACAATAGGTTCATTTATTTAACTGGCAAATATAGCCGAGCCGTGTCATTGCACGTCCCCCTGAGCCAAACTTGGAGCGGCTTGTGAGCAAACATTGATCTTCTTCCAGCTTCTCTCCAGAATCCCCCAGCCGTGTCTAATCACCGCATGTATCACCATACATGAGGAATATATCACCATATCCATTTTTTACGGCACCCCTAGGGCTAAAGATTCTTACTGATCAATTCAGAAAAACATATTAAATGAAGTACATTTTGTTTTACCCCTTTTCCACCAAAGTCCCGGGCCTGACCCGTGATTTGGAATATGGTCCAAGCCATGTCAGACCCGGGTCTTATCCCTTTACCACTGTGGCACCGACCCGGGATATTCCTGGCTCGGCATCATTTGCACTGCATGTGTCCATATTATGATAAAAGCACTGGTAAAGTTATATATATATTTGTCCCAGGTTTCTAACTTGTATGTTTTAAAGCCCCATTAAAATGTCTTGGATCACAAAACAAACTTTTGGGCTTTTGTAAAAGCCAGGTTAAGGGTTCCAGGTGGTTATGGATGGAGAGTGAGGGCGGGCTCCACCCATTAGGCCCATTTCTGGTCTCCAAGTCTTCACCTTACGAAATGTCGACATCTTCATATCAATATGAGAAATGGTCATAACGTGGAAGTTGACCATCTTGCTATTCAAGTATGTGGTGACTTACCTGCTCCTGGAGGCTGCAGTGACTCCAGCAGCGTGTTCCAGGATCCCCGCGGTCATGTGACTGTGACTTCCTTGTCAGACCTCAGATCCTTCAGTGTTTTAGTAAGTATTTCTCTCCTATCCCTAAGTACTAGCCCTCTCTCCAGGGCCTAACCCTAACCTGAATGGAAGAAGGGCAAAACTTGGTTTAGTTTCTATAGACGTTTACCAAGCACCCATGCTGATCAGTGATCCTGCTCCACCAGGCAACTGATCCTCTAATAGAGTAATCATGTAAAATTTGAGTGCGCAATCTGGAACCTTACCCCTGGAGGTGGGGCCACAGGGCCACTAGGGAAATTCCCGGTGGGCCCCACCTCATCCTACAAGGGTAAGGTTCCAGTCTGATCCTGTATGTAGCTCCAATCTTTCTTCATCTATAAATGAAATACAATATTGATGGTATTGTCCCTTTAAATACTGGATTCTCCTGAGCCCTTACCAGTGGTATCGGATCTATATGGCTTCTCATGCAAACACAGTTCAGTTGTAGGCTGCAGTCCCCAACCCGTCTGTCATATGACAATCATCTGAGCACAGACCCTTCATCAGACACAAAAATGGCCTTTATTGATGGCTATATGGGATGCAGGGCTGTGCTAATTAGGATAATGGTGAATTCAGTAATACAGACAGAGGATATACTGTGTTTATTACAAGCATGAAAAGAGTTTTCCACCTTTCGGATAATTAGAATTTATTGGTTTGCACTTACCCTATAGAAACATTTACTAAATGCATTGGTTTTTTTTTTTTTTTTGGTATGTTCTTCACCAAGGTTTTCATATCATTTAAGCACAGTAGACCCTGGATGTAGCATAAAACCAGGGTTGGTGTAAAGTAGGAGGGGGCTCGTGAGCAGGGCTGGATTAAGGGTCACATGGGTCTGGGGCTGAAAACGTTCAAGAGTCTATTATAAGACTCCTCTTCTCTTAAAACGCCCCTGGGTAAGAACTAATAAATTAATGCAGGACACACAGTTACTGGGGTGCTGTCAAATAATGGCACCTAACTTAAAAATGTGCCCCCATTATATACACCCCAGGGATATATTCCGTTATATGGACAGACCTTGCTGAGACTTACCTCCTACCAACGGCTTATGGCAGAACCGTGGGAATGGAGTCAGACTTCTTGAGTGCCTCCTTAATGACCTCGTCATCCATAACTTCATAGGAGACCATCACGTACTTTAATAAATATTAGACTTGTATACAACGTTATCCTAATAGGAAAAAAAGAGATTTAATTACTATTGAGATTATTATTGTCTTAAATAAATAAATTGATTTATTTTGTTTCTGATCAGCCGGTCACTTGTGGTTCTGTCAGTGGCGTAACTACAGGGCGGTTAGACCGGCAAATGTCCAGGGGCCCGCCCTGAAATCAGTCACTAAATACTGCAGACTAAGGGGGATATCCTATTGGCTGTGATAAATTTCCTCGCAAAAAAAAAAAGCCTTTTTTCACGATTTTTGGCCGATGGTCATTGGGGCTGATTCAGAGTTGTACGATATTACACAGCCGCAAGGAAGCGGCTCTGCAACATCGCACAGCTCATATGCGAATGCAGCAGGAGGCGCCTGGTGTAAATAGACGCCTCCTGGCTGTTTCCGTTATATGCTGCTGCGTCTTAATATGCACCATCAGATCACACTGCGCGACCATTGGTCATCTGAGTAACCGCCACTCAGATTTCCATCTCAGGTCCGCTGCTGAGGTAAGGCGACGCAGACACTGACAGGCACTCCCACAAAATGGAGGCCTTATGCCTCCGTTTTGTGGAACGGAACCAGTCGCCGCCCCTTCCCCGCCCCCAAACACCCTCAGCCTGTCAGTCACCCATTCTGCCATCAGACTTGTATGCTGTGGCAAGGAGGCCACAGTGCCACAGATGCGAGGCAATACTCACCACCTGGTAACCTGGGTGTAATGTGTTTAGGAGGTCTGGTCCAGGTTTTGCAGCCTGCTGGGAACAACTTTCAGGTTAATCAGCAGCACCTGAGAGCTTGGCTTAAGCCTCTGCTGGGAACAGAGTTCAGGGTTCCTGATGGTGAACTAGTCGCCCAGGTGATAGGCCAAGGGGTGGCTATTGTTAGGCGTCCCAATATGCTGCGATACTGCAAAATCTTGCCATAAACTGTTGTGACCTGTGACCTGTTTATGAACCGCTGTCTGTGGAAGCTGTGGAAAAATAAACCCCGTGTTTGGAACTTTTACCCCGGTGTATGTGGTCCTTGTCACAGCGCTAACCATCAGTTCTGAATGAGGCCTGTTATCAGACTATCCAATTACAATCTATATTTTCCGCAATAAAAATTACCCATTTTCTTGCAACAACACATAGGATCCGCGAAAAGCTGCAAACCGTGGTCGCAATCGCGGAAAAAAATGCTTACTTATCAGGGATTTGGTTTCACCCAAAAAAGTGGCGGTATCGGAGCTAAAAGAATAGCCCTGGGTGAGTAAATTAGCCGCAGTGTGGAAAGCGCCCTAAATACGTGATTTGGCAATTAATTTCTGTGTAATTATAACCCAAATCACAGGTGCAAAATGAGTTCACTAAAACAGCCACAATATAGGCATGCACAGTGGCAAGTATCGCAAGATGCCTGCAAACCGGCACCATTAGCATATGCGTCATATTTATATACCATTCCACCCCTGTTTTACCCATTTATTTTCCATCCATAACATTTATTTTCAATTAGTCATCGTAAAACATGGAAAGCTCTCTAATACTGTAGGTAGAATTCTCTGGGATGCGGGCAGGATCCCGGCACTCAGAATCACCATGGAGCCTGGCGGTCAGAATCAAAAAAAGGTAAGTGCTGGGTTAGGGCCAGGCACTAGGGGGAGGGTTAGGGTTAGGCTGCGGGAGCACACAGGGGATGAGGGAAGTTAGGGTTAGGCTGTGGGGAGCACACAGGGTATGAGGGAAGTTAGGGTTAGGCTGCGGGAGCACACAGGGGATGAGGGAAGTTAGGGTTAGGCTGCGGGGAGCACACATGGGATGAGGGCAGTTAGGGTTAGGCTGTGGGGAGCACACAGGGTATGAGGGAAGTTAGGGTTAGGCTGCGGGGAGCACACATGGGATGAGGGCAGTTAGGGTTAGGCTGTGGGGAGCACACAGGGTATGAGGGAAGTTAGGGTTAGGCTGCGGAAGGAGTGGCATAGGGTTAGGCTGCGGGAGCACACGGGATGAGGGAAGTTAGGGTTAGGCTGCGGGAGCACACGGGATGAGGGAAGTTAGGGTTAGGCTGCGGGAGCACATGGGATAAGGGAAGTTAGGGTTAGGCTGCGGAAGGGGTGGGATAGGGTTAGGCTGCGGGAGCACACAGGGGATGAGGGAAGTTAGGGTTAGGCTGCGGGGAATGCACTGGGGATGAGGGAAGTTAGGGTTAGGCTGCAGGGAGGGCACAGGGGATGAGGGAAGTTAGGGTTAGGCTGCGGGAGCACACAGGGGATGAGGGAAGTTAGGGTTAGTCTGCGGGGAGTGCACAGGGAATGAGGGAAGTTAGGGTTAGGCTGCGGGGAGCGCACAGAGGATGAGGGAAGTTAGAGTTAGGCTGCGGGGATTGCACGGGATAAGGGAAGTTAGGGTTAGGCTGCGGAAGGGGTGGGATAGGGTTAGGCTGCGGGAGCACACAGGGGATGAGGGAAGTTAGGGTTAGGCTGCGGGAGCACACAGGGGATGAGGGAAGTTAGGGTTAGGCTGCGGTAGCACACAGGGGATGAGGGAAGTTAGGGTTAGGCTGCGAAAGGGGTGGGATAGGGTTAGGCTGCGGGAGCACACGGGATAAGGGAAGATAGGGTTAGGCTGCGGAAGGGGTGGGATAGAGTTGGGCTGCGGGAGCACACAGGGGATGAGGGAAGTTAGGGTTAGGCTGCGGAAGAGGTGGGATAGGGTTAGGCTGCGGGAGCACACGGGATAAGGGAAGTTAGGGTTAGGCTGTGGGGAGCACACAGGGGATGAGGGCAGTTAGGGTTAGGCTGCGGGGAGCACACAGGGGATGAGGGAAGTTAGGGTTAGGCTGCGGGGAGCACACAGGGGATGAGGGAAGTTAGGGTTAGGCTGCGGGGAGCACACAGGGGATGAGGGAAGTTAGGGTTAGGCTGCGGGGAGCACACAGGGGATGAAGGAAGTTAGGGTTAGACTGCGGGGAGCACACAGGGGATGAGGGAAGTTAGGGTTAGGCTGCGGGGAGTGCACAGGGGATAAGGGAAGTTAGGGTTACGCTGCGGGAAACGCACTGGGGGTGAGGGAAGTTAGGGTTAGGCTGCGGGGAGCACACAGGGGATGAGGGAAGTTAGGGTTAGGCTGCGGGGAGTGCACAGGGAATGAGGGAAGTTAGGTTTAGACTGCGGGGAGCGCACAGGGAATGAGGGAAGTTAGGGTTAGGCTGCGGAAGGGGTGGGATAGGGTTAGGCTGCGGGAGCACACATGGGATGAGGGAAGTTAGGGTTAGACTGCGGGGAGCACACAGGGGATGAGGGAAGTTAGAGTTAGGCTGCGGGGAGTGCACGGGATAAGGGAAGTTGGGTTAGGCTGCGGAAGGGGTGGGATAGGGTTAGGTTGCGGGAGCACACAGGGGATGAGGGAAGTTAGGGTTAGGCTGCGGGGAGCACACAGGGGATGAGGGCAGTTAGGGTTAGGCTGCGGGGAACGCACTGGGGATGAGGGAAGTTAGGGTTAGGCTGCGGGGAGGGCACAGGGAATGAGGGAAGTTAGGGTTAGGCTGCGGGGAGCACACAGGGGATGAGGGAAGTTAGGGTTAGGCTGCGGGAGCACACAGGGGATGAGGGAAGTTAGGGTTAGGCTGCGGGAGCACACAGGGGATGAGGGAAGTTAGGGTTAGGCTGCAGGGAGCGCACAGGGGATGAGGGAAGTTAGGGTTAGGCTGCGGAAAGGGTGGGATAGGGTTAGGCTGTGGGGAGCACACAGGGGATGAGGGAAGTTAGGGTTAGGCTGTGGGGAGCGCACAGGGGATGAGGGCAGTTAGGGTTAGGCTGCGGGGAGTGCACAGGGGATGAGGGAAGTTAGGGTTAGGCTGCGGGGAGCACACAGGGGATGAGGGAAGTTAGGGTTAGGCTGTGGGGAGCACACAGGGGATGAGGGCAGTTAGGGTTAGGCTGCGGGGAGTGCACAGGAAATGAGGGAAGTTAGGGTAGGCTGCGGGGAGCACACAGGGGATGAGGGAAGTTAGGGTTAGGCTGTGGGGAGCACACAGGGGATGAGGGAAGTTAGGGTTAGGCTGCGGGGAGCGCACAGGGGATGAGGGCAGTTAGGGTTAGGCTGCGGGGAGTGCACGGGATAAGGGAAGTTGGGTTAGGCTGCGGAAGGGGTGGGATAGGGTTAGGCTGCGGGAGCACACAGGGGATGAGGGAAGTTAGGGTTAGGCTGCGGAAGGGGTGGGATAGGGTTAGGCTGCGGGAGCACACGGGATAAGGGAAGTTAGGGTTAGGCTGCGGAAGGGGTGGGATAGGGTTAGGCTGCGGGAGCACACAGGGGATGAGGGAAGTTAGGGTTAGGCTGCGGAAGGGGTGGGATAGGGAAGTTAGAGTTAGGCTGCGGGGAGTGCACGGGATAAGGGAAGTTAGGGTTAGGCTGTCGAAGGGGTGGGATAGGGTTAGGCTGCGGGAGCACACAGGGGATGAGGGAAGTTAGGGTTAGGCTGCGGGAGCACACGGGATAAGGGAAGTTAGGGTTAGGCTGTGGGGAGCACACAGGGGATGAGGGCAGTTAGGGTTAGGCTGCGGGGAGCACACAGGGGATGAGGGAAGTTAGGGTTAGGCTGCGGGGAGCGCACAGAGGATGAGGGAAGTTAGAGTTAGGCTGCGGGGATTGCACGGGATAAGGGAAGTTAGGGTTAGGCTGCGGAAGGGGTGGGATAGGGTTAGGCTGCGGGAGCACACAGGGGATGAGGGAAGTTAGGGTTAGGCTGCGGGAGCACACAGGGGATGAGGGAAGTTAGGGTTAGGCTGCGGTAGCACACAGGGGATGAGGGAAGTTAGGGTTAGGCTGCGAAAGGGGTGGGATAGGGTTAGGCTGCGGGAGCACACGGGATAAGGGAAGATAGGGTTAGGCTGCGGAAGGGGTGGGATAGAGTTGGGCTGCGGGAGCACACAGGGGATGAGGGAAGTTAGGGTTAGGCTGCGGAAGAGGTGGGATAGGGTTAGGCTGCGGGAGCACACGGGATAAGGGAAGTTAGGGTTAGGCTGTGGGGAGCACACAGGGGATGAGGGCAGTTAGGGTTAGGCTGCGGGGAGCACACAGGGGATGAGGGAAGTTAGGGTTAGGCTGCGGGGAGCACACAGGGGATGAGGGAAGTTAGGGTTAGGCTGCGGGGAGCACACAGGGGATGAGGGAAGTTAGGGTTAGGCTGCGGGGAGCACACAGGGGATGAAGGAAGTTAGGGTTAGACTGCGGGGAGCACACAGGGGATGAGGGAAGTTAGGGTTAGGCTGCGGGGAGTGCACAGGGGATAAGGGAAGTTAGGGTTACGCTGCGGGAAACGCACTGGGGGTGAGGGAAGTTAGGGTTAGGCTGCGGGGAGCACACAGGGGATGAGGGAAGTTAGGGTTAGGCTGCGGGGAGTGCACAGGGAATGAGGGAAGTTAGGTTTAGACTGCGGGGAGCGCACAGGGAATGAGGGAAGTTAGGGTTAGGCTGCGGAAGGGGTGGGATAGGGTTAGGCTGCGGGAGCACACATGGGATGAGGGAAGTTAGGGTTAGACTGCGGGGAGCACACAGGGGATGAGGGAAGTTAGAGTTAGGCTGCGGGGAGTGCACGGGATAAGGGAAGTTGGGTTAGGCTGCGGAAGGGGTGGGATAGGGTTAGGTTGCGGGAGCACACAGGGGATGAGGGAAGTTAGGGTTAGGCTGCGGGGAGCACACAGGGGATGAGGGCAGTTAGGGTTAGGCTGCGGGGAACGCACTGGGGATGAGGGAAGTTAGGGTTAGGCTGCGGGGAGGGCACAGGGAATGAGGGAAGTTAGGGTTAGGCTGCGGGGAGCACACAGGGGATGAGGGAAGTTAGGGTTAGGCTGCGGGAGCACACAGGGGATGAGGGAAGTTAGGGTTAGGCTGCGGGAGCACACAGGGGATGAGGGAAGTTAGGGTTAGGCTGCAGGGAGCGCACAGGGGATGAGGGAAGTTAGGGTTAGGCTGCGGAAAGGGTGGGATAGGGTTAGGCTGTGGGGAGCACACAGGGGATGAGGGAAGTTAGGGTTAGGCTGTGGGGAGCGCACAGGGGATGAGGGCAGTTAGGGTTAGGCTGCGGGGAGTGCACAGGGGATGAGGGAAGTTAGGGTTAGGCTGCGGGGAGCACACAGGGGATGAGGGAAGTTAGGGTTAGGCTGTGGGGAGCACACAGGGGATGAGGGCAGTTAGGGTTAGGCTGCGGGGAGTGCACAGGAAATGAGGGAAGTTAGGGTAGGCTGCGGGGAGCACACAGGGGATGAGGGAAGTTAGGGTTAGGCTGTGGGGAGCACACAGGGGATGAGGGAAGTTAGGGTTAGGCTGCGGGGAGCGCACAGGGGATGAGGGCAGTTAGGGTTAGGCTGCGGGGAGTGCACGGGATAAGGGAAGTTGGGTTAGGCTGCGGAAGGGGTGGGATAGGGTTAGGCTGCGGGAGCACACAGGGGATGAGGGAAGTTAGGGTTAGGCTGCGGAAGGGGTGGGATAGGGTTAGGCTGCGGGAGCACACGGGATAAGGGAAGTTAGGGTTAGGCTGCGGAAGGGGTGGGATAGGGTTAGGCTGCGGGAGCACACAGGGGATGAGGGAAGTTAGGGTTAGGCTGCGGAAGGGGTGGGATAGGGTTAGGCTGCGGGAGCACACGGGATAAGGGAAGTTAGGGTTAGGCTGTGGGGAGCACACAGGGGATGAGGGCAGTTAGGGTTAGGCTGCGGTGAGCGCACAGGGTATGAGGGAAGTTAGGGTTAGGCTGCGGGAGCACACAGGGGATGAGGGAAGTTAGGGTTAGGCTGCGGGGAGCACACATGGGATGAGGGCAGTTAGGGTTAGGCTGTGGGGAGCACACAGGGTTTGAGGGCAGTTAGGGTTAGGCTGCGGGGAGCACACATGGGATGAGGGCAGTTAGGGTTAGGCTGTGGGGAGCACACAGGGTATGAGGGAAGTTAGGGTTAGGCTGCGGTAGGAGTGGCATAGGGTTAGGCTGCGGGAGCACACGGGATGAGGGAAGTTAGGGTTAGGCTGCGGGAGCACACGGGATGAGGGAAGTTAGGGTTAGGCTGCGGGAGCACATGGGATAAGGGAAGTTAGGGTTAGGCTGCGGAAGGGGTGGGATAGGGTTAGGCTGCGGGAGCACACAGGGGATGAGGGAAGTTAGGGTTAGGCTGCGGGGAATGCACTGGGGATGAGGGAAGTTAGGGTTAGGCTGCAGGGAGGGCACAGGGGATGAGGGAAGTTAGGGTTAGGCTGCGGGAGCACACAGGGGATGAGGGAAGTTAGGGTTAGTCTGCGGGGAGTGCACAGGGAATGAGGGAAGTTAGGGTTAGGCTGCGGGGAGCGCACAGGGGATGAGGGAAGTTAGAGTTAGGCTGCGGGGAGTGCACGGGATAAGGGAAGTTAGGGTTAGGCTGTCGAAGGGGTGGGATAGGGTTAGGCTGCGGGAGCACACAGGGGATGAGGGAAGTTAGGGTTAGGCTGCGGGAGCACACGGGATAAGGGAAGTTAGGGTTAGGCTGTGGGGAGCACACAGGGGATGAGGGCAGTTAGGGTTAGGCTGCGGGGAGCACACAGGGGATGAGGGAAGTTAGGGTTAGGCTGCGGGGAGCACACAGGGGATGAGGGAAGTTAGGGTTAGGCTGCGGGGAGTGCACGGGATAAGGGAAGTTGGGTTAGGCTGCGGAAGGGGTGGGATAGGGTTAGGCTGCGGGAGCACACAGGGGATGAGGGAAGTTAGGGTTAGGCTGCGGAAGGGGTGGGATAGGGTTAGGCTGCGGGAGCACACGGGATAAGGGAAGTTAGGGTTAGGCTGCGGAAGGGGTGGGATAGGGTTAGGCTGCGGGAGCACACAGGGGATGAGGGAAGTTAGGGTTAGGCTGCGGAAGGGGTGGGATAGGGTTAGGCTGCGGGAGCACACGGGATAAGGGAAGTTAGGGTTAGGCTGTGGGGAGCACACAGGGGATGAGGGCAGTTAGGGTTAGGCTGCGGTGAGCGCACAGGGTATGAGGGAAGTTAGGGTTAGGCTGCGGAAGCACACAGGGGATGAGGGAAGTTAGGGTTAGGCTGCGGGGAGCACACATGGGATGAGGGCAGTTAGGGTTAGGCTGTGGGGAGCACACAGGGTTTGAGGGCAGTTAGGGTTAGGCTGCGGGGAGCACACATGGGATGAGGGCAGTTAGGGTTAGGCTGTGGGGAGCACACAGGGTATGAGGGAAGTTAGGGTTAGGCTGCGGTAGGAGTGGCATAGGGTTAGGCTGCGGGAGCACACGGGATGAGGGAAGTTAGGGTTAGGCTGCGGGAGCACACGGGATGAGGGAAGTTAGGGTTAGGCTGCGGGAGCACATGGGATAAGGGAAGTTAGGGTTAGGCTGCGGAAGGGGTGGGATAGGGTTAGGCTGCGGGAGCACACAGGGGATGAGGGAAGTTAGGGTTAGGCTGCGGGGAATGCACTGGGGATGAGGGAAGTTAGGGTTAGGCTGCAGGGAGGGCACAGGGGATGAGGGAAGTTAGGGTTAGGCTGCGGGAGCACACAGGGGATGAGGGAAGTTAGGGTTAGGCTGCGGGGAGTGCACGGGATAAGGGAAGTTAGGGTTATGCTGTCGAAGGGGTGGGATAGGGTTAGGCTGCGGGAGCACACAGGGGATGAGGGAAGTTAGGGTTAGGCTGCGGGAGCACACAGGGGATGAGGGAAGTTAGGGTTAGGCTGCGGGAGCACACAGGGGATGAGGGAAGTTAGGTTTAGGCTGCGGAAGGGGTGGGATAGGGTTAGGCTGTGGGAGCACACGGGATAAGGGAAGTTAGGGTTAGGCTGCGGAAGGGGTGGGATAGGGTTGGGCTGCGGGAGCACACAGGGGATGAGGGAAGTTAGGGTTAGGCTGCGGAAGGGGTGGGATAGGGTTAGGCTGCGGGAGCACACGGGATAAGGGAA
Source organism: Pseudophryne corroboree (assembly GCF_028390025.1). NCBI lineage: Eukaryota > Metazoa > Chordata > Amphibia > Anura > Myobatrachidae > Pseudophryne > Pseudophryne corroboree. The sequence continues at coordinate 344,234,513 of NC_086454.1, read as the reverse complement.
GTTAGGGTTAGGCTGTGGGGAGCACACAGGGGATGAGGGCAGTTAGGGTTAGGCTGCGGGGAGCACACAGGGGATGAGGGAAGTTAGGGTTAGGCTGCGGGGAGCACACAGGGGATGAGGGAAGTTAGGGTTAGGCTGCGGGGAGCACACAGGGGATGAGGGAAGTTAGGGTTAGGCTGCGGGGAGCACACAGGGGATGAAGGAAGTTAGGGTTAGACTGCGGGGAGCACACAGGGGATGAGGGAAGTTAGGGTTAGGCTGCGGGGAGTGCAGAGGGGATAAGGGAAGTTAGGGTTACGCTGCGGGAAACGCACTGGGGGTGAGGGAAGTTAGGGTTAGGCTGCGGGGAGCACACAGGGGATGAGGGAAGTTAGGGTTAGACTGCGGGGAGCACACAGGGGATGAGGGAAGTTAGGGTTAGGCTGCGGGGAGTGCACAGGGAATGAGGGAAGTTAGGTTTAGACTGCGGGGAGCGCACAGGGAATGAGGGAAGTTAGGGTTAGGCTGCGGAAGGGGTGGGATAGGGTTAGGCTGCGGGAGCACACATGGGATGAGGGAAGTTAGGGTTAGACTGCGGGGAGCACACAGGGGATGAGGGAAGTTAGAGTTAGGCTGCGGGGAGTGCACGGGATAAGGGAAGTTGGGTTAGGCTGCGGAAGGGGTGGGATAGGGTTAGGCTGCGGGAGCACACAGGGGATGAGGGAAGTTAGGGTTAGGCTGCGGGGAGCACACAGGGGATGAGGGCAGTTAGGGTTAGGCTGCGGGGAACGCACTGGGGATGAGGGAAGTTAGGGTTAGGCTGCGGGGAGGGCACAGGGAATGAGGGAAGTTAGAATTAGGCTGCGGGGAGCACACAGGGGATGAGGGAAGTTAGGGTTAGGCTGCGGGAGCACACAGGGGATGAGGGAAGTTAGGGTTAGGCTGCGGGAGCACACAGGGGATGAGGGAAGTTAGGGTTAGGCTGCGGGAGCACACAGGGGATGAGGGAAGTTAGGGGTAGGCTGCGGAAGGGGTGGGATAGGGTTAGGCTGCGGGAGCACACGGGATAAGGGAAGTTAGGGTTAGGCTGCGGAAGGGGTGGGATAGGGTTGGGCTGCGGGAGCACACAGGGGATGAGGGAAGTTAGGGTTAGGCTGCGGAAGGGGTGGGATAGGGTTAGGCTGCGGGAGCACACGGGATAAGGGAAGTTAGGGTTAGGCTGTGGGGAGCACACAGGGGATGAGGGCAGTTAGGGTTAGGCTGCGGGGAGCACACAGGGGATGAGGGAAGTTAGGGTTAGGCTGCGGGGAGCACACAGGGGATGAGGGAAGTTAGGGTTAGGCTGCGGGGAGCACACAGGGGATGAGGGAAGTTAGGGTTAGGCTGCGGGGAGCACACAGGGGATGAAGGAAGTTAGGGTTAGACTGCGGGGAGCACACAGGGGATGAGGGAAGTTAGGGTTAGGCTGCGGGGAGTGCACAGGGGATAAGGGAAGTTAGGGTTACGCTGCGGGAAACGCACTGGGGGTGAGGGAAGTTAGGGTTAGGCTGCGGGGAGCACACAGGGGATGAGGGAAGTTAGGGTTAGACTGCGGGGAGCACACAGGGGATGAGGGAAGTTAGGGTTAGGCTGCGGGGAGTGCACAGGGAATGAGGGAAGTTAGGTTTAGACTGCGGGGAGCGCACAGGGAATAAGGGAATTTAGGGTTAGGCTGCGGAAGGGGTGGGATAGGGTTAGGCTGCGGGAGCACACATGGGATGAGGGAAGTTAGGGTTAGACTGCGGGGAGCACACATGGGATGAGGGAAGTTAGAGTTAGGCTGCGGGGAGTGCACGGGATAAGGGAAGTTGGGTTAGGCTGCGGAAGGGGTGGGATAGGGTTAGGCTGCGGGAGCACACAGGGGATGAGGGAAGTTAGGGTTAGGCTGCGGGGAGCACACAGGGGATGAGGGCAGTTAGGGTTAGGCTGCGGGGAACGCACTGGGGATGAGGGAAGTTAGGGTTAGGCTGCGAGGAGGGCACAGGGAATGAGGGAAGTTAGAGTTAGGCTGTGGGGAGCACACAGGGGATGAGGGAAGTTAGGGTTAGGCTGCGGGAGCACACAGGGGATGAGGGAAGTTAGGGTTAGGCTGCGGGAGCACACAGGGGATGAGTGAAGTTAGGGTTAGGCTGCGGGGAGCGCACAGGGGATGAGGGAAGTTAGGGTTAGGCTGCGGAAAGGGTGGGATAGGGTTAGGCTGTGGGGAGCACACAGGGGATGAGGGAAGTTAGGGTTAGGCTATGGGGAGCGCACAGGGGATGAGGGCAGTTAGGGTTAGGCTGCGGGGAGTGCACAGGGGATGAGGGAAGTTAGGGTTAGGCTGCGGGGAGCACACAGGGGATGAGGGAAGTTTGGGTTAGGCTGTGGGGAGCACAAAGGGGATGAGGGCAGTTAGGGTTAGGCTGCGGGGAGTGCACAGGGGATGAGGGAAGTTAGGGTTAGGCTGCGGGGAGCACACAGGGGATGAGGGAAGTTAGGGTTAGGCTGCGGGGAGCGCACAGGGGATGAGGGCAGTTAGGGTTAGGCTGCGGGGAGTGCACGGGATAAGGGAAGTTGGGTTAGGCTGCGGAAGGGGTGGGATAGGGTTAGGCTGCGGGAGCACACAGGGGATGAGGGAAGTTAGGGTTAGGCTGCGGAAGGGGTGGGATAGGGTTAGGCTGCGGGAGCACACGGGATAAGGGAAGTTAGGGTTAGGCTGCGGAAGGGGTGGGATAGGGTTAGGCTGCGGGAGCACACAGGGGATGAGGGAAGTTAGGGTTAGGCTGCGGAAGGGGTGGGATAGGGTTAGGCTGAGGGAGCACACGGGATAAGGGAAGTTAGGGTTAGGCTGCGGAAGGGGTGGGATAGGGTTAGGCTGCGGGGAGCACACGGGATGAAGGAAGTTAGGGTTAGGCTGCGGGGAGCACACAGGGGATGAGGGAAGTTAGGGTTAGGCTGCGGGGAGCACACAGGGGATGAGGGAAGTTAGGGTTAGGCTGCGGGGAACGCACTGGGGGTGAGGGAAGTTAGGGTTAGGCTGCGGGGAGCACACAGGGGATGAGGGAAGTTAGGGTTAGACTGCGGGGAGCACACAGGGGATGATGGAAGTTAGGGTTAGACTGCGGGGAGCACACAGGGGATCAGGGAAGTTAGGGTTAGGCTGCGGGGAGCGCACAGGGGATGAGGGAAGTTAGGGTTAGGCTGCGGGAGCGCACAGGGAATGAGGGAAGTTAGGGTTAGGCTGCGGGAGCACACAGGGGATCAGGGAAGTTAGGGTTAGACTGCGGGGAGCGCACAGAGGATCAGGGAAGTTAGGGTTAGGCTGCGGGGAGCACACAGGGGATGAGGAAGTTAGGGTTAGGCTGCGGGGAGTGCACAGGGAATGAGGGAAGTTAGGGTTAGACTGCGGGGAGCGCACAGGGAATGAGGGAAGTTAGGGTTAGGCTGCGGGAGTACACAGGGGATGAGGGAAGTTAGGGTTAGGCTGCGGGGAGCACACAGGGGATGAGGGAAGTTAGGGTTAGGCTGCGGAAGGGGTGGGATAGGGTTAGGCTGTGGGGTGCGCACAGGGGATGAGGGAAGTTAGGGTTAGGCTGCGGGGAGCGCACAGGGGATGAGGGAAGTTAGGGTTAGGTTGCGGAAGGGGTGGGATAGGGTTAGGCTGCGGGAGCACACAGGGGACGAGGGAAGTTAGGGTTAAGCTGCGGGGAGCACACAGGGGATGAGGGCAGTTAGGGTTAGGCTGTGGGGAACGCACTGGGGATGAGGGAAGTTAGGGTTAGGCTGCGGGGAGGGCACAGGGAATGAGGGAAGTTAGGGTTAGGCTGCGGGGAGCACACAGGGGATGAGGGAAGTTAGGGTTAGGCTGTGGGGAGCACACAGTTGATGAGGGAAGTTAGGGTTAGGCTGCGGGGGCACACAGGGGATGAGGGAAGTTAGGGTTAGGCTGTGGGAAGCACACAGGGGATGAGGGAAGTTAGGGTTAGGCTGCGGGAGCACACAGGGGATGAGGGAAGTTAGGGTTAGGCTGCGGGAGCACACAGGGGATGAGGGAAGTTAGGGTTAGGCTGTGGGAAGCACACAGGGGATGAGGGAAGTTAGGGTTAGGCTGCGGTGAGCGCACAGGGTATGAGGGAAGTTAGGGTTAGGCTGCGGGAGCACACAGGGGATGAGGGAAGTTAGGGTTAGGCTGCGGGGAGCACACATGGGATGAGGGCAGTTAGGGTTAGGCTGTGGGGAGCACACAGGGTTTGAGGGCAGTTAGGGTTAGGCTGCGGGGAGCACACATGGGATGAGGGCAGTTAGGGTTAGGCTGTGGGGAGCACACAGGGTATGAGGGAAGTTAGGGTTAGGCTGCGGTAGGAGTGGCATAGGGTTAGGCTGCAGGAGCACACGGGATGAGGGAAGTTAGGGTTAGGCTGCAGGAGCACACGGGATGAGGGAAGTTAGGGTTAGGCTGCGGGAGCACATGGGATAAGGGAAGTTAGGGTTAGGCTGCGGAAGGGGTGGGATAGGGTTAGGCTGCGGGAGCACACAGGGGATGAGGGAAGTTAGGGTTAGGCTGCGGGGAATGCACTGGGGATGAGGGAAGTTAGGGTTAGGCTGCAGGGAGGGCACAGGGGATGAGGGAAGTTAGGGTTAGGCTGCGGGAGCACACAGGGGATGAGGGAAGTTAGGGTTAGTCTGCGGGGAGTGCACAGGGAATGAGGGAAGTTAGGGTTAGGCTGCGGGGAGCGCACAGAGGATGAGGGAAGTTAGAGTTAGGCTGCGGGGAGTGCACGGGATAAGGGAAGTTAGGGTTAGGCTGTCGAAGGGGTGGGATAGGGTTAGGCTGCGGGAGCACACAGGGGATGAGGGAAGTTAGGGTTAGGCTGCGGGAGCACACAGGGGATGAGGGAAGTTAGTGTTAGGCTGCGGGAGCACACAGGGGATGAGGGAAGTTAGGGTTAGGCTGCGGAAGGGGTGGGATAGGGTTAGGCTGCGGGAGCACACAGGGGATGAGGGAAGTTAGGGTTAGGCTGCGGAAGGGGTGGGATAGGGTTAGGCTGCGGGAGCACACGGGATAAGGGAAGTTAGGGTTAGGCTGCGGAAGGGGTGGGATAGGGTTGGGCTGCGGGAGCACACAGGGGATTAGGGAAGTTAGGGTTAGGCTGCGGAAGGGGTGGGATAGGGTTAGGCTGCGGGAGCACACGGGATAAGGGAAGTTAGGGTTAGGCTGTGGGGAGCACACAGGGGATGAGGGCAGTTAGGGTTAGGCTGCGGGGAGCACACAGGGGATGAGGGAAGTTAGGGTTAGGCTGCGGGGAGCACACAGGGGATGAGGGAAGTTAGGGTTAGGCTGCGGGGAGCACACAGGGGATGAGGGAAGTTAGGGTTAGGCTGCGGGGAGCACACAGGGGATGAAGGAAGTTAGGGTTAGACTGCGGGGAGCACACAGGGGATGAGGGAAGTTAGGGTTAGGCTGCGGGGAGTGCAGAGGGGATAAGGGAAGTTAGGGTTACGCTGCGGGAAACGCACTGGGGGTGAGGGAAGTTAGGGTTAGGCTGCGGGGAGCACACAGGGGATGAGGGAAGTTAGGGTTAGACTGCGGGGAGCACACAGGGGATGAGGGAAGTTAGGGTTAGGCTGCGGGGAGTGCACAGGGAATGAGGGAAGTTAGGTTTAGACTGCGGGTAGTGCACAGGGAATGAGGGAAGTTAGGGTTAGGCTGCGGAAGGGGTGGGATAGGGTTAGGCTGCGGGAGCACACATGGGATGAGGGAAGTTAGGGTTAGACTGCGGGGAGCACACAGGGGATGAGGGAAGTTAGAGTTAGGCTGCGGGGAGTGCACGGGATAAGGGAAGTTGGGTTAGGCTGCGGAAGGGGTGGGATAGGGTTAGGCTGCGGGAGCACACAGGGGATGAGGGAAGTTAGGGTTAGGCTGCGGGGAGCACACAGGGGATGAGGGCAGTTAGGGTTAGGCTGCGGGGAACGCACTGGGGATGAGGGAAGTTAGGGTTAGGCTGCGGGGAGGGCACAGGGAATGAGGGAAGTTAGAATTAGGCTGCGGGGAGCACACAGGGGATGAGGGAAGTTAGGGTTAGGCTGCGGGAGCACACAGGGGATGAGGGAAGTTAGGGTTAGGCTGCGGGAGCACACAGGGGATGAGGGAAGTTAGGGTTAGGCTGCGGGAGCACACAGGGGATGAGGGAAGTTAGGGGTAGGCTGCGGAAGGGGTGGGATAGGGTTAGGCTGCGGGAGCACACGGGATAAGGGAAGTTAGGGTTAGGCTGCGGAAGGGGTGGGATAGGGTTGGGCTGCGGGAGCACACAGGGGATGAGGGAAGTTAGGGTTAGGCTGCGGAAGGGGTGGGATAGGGTTAGGCTGCGGGAGCACACGGGATAAGGGAAGTTAGGGTTAGGCTGTGGGGAGCACACAGGGGATGAGGGCAGTTAGGGTTAGGCTGCGGAGAGCACACAGGGGATGAGGGAAGTTAGGGTTAGGCTGCGGGGAGCACACAGGGGATGAGGGAAGTTAGGGTTAGTCTGCGGGGAGTGCACAGGGAATGAGGGAAGTTAGGGTTAGGCTGCGGGGAGCGCACAGAGGATGAGGGAAGTTAGAGTTAGGCTGCGGGGAGTGCACGGGATAAGGGAAGTTAGGGTTAGGCTGTCGAAGGGGTGGGATAGGGTTAGGCTGCGGGAGCACACAGGGGATGAGGGAAGTTAGGGTTAGGCTGCGGGAGCACACAGGGGATGAGGGAAGTTAGTGTTAGGCTGCGGGAGCACACAGGGGATGAGGGAAGTTAGGGTTAGGCTGCGGAAGGGGTGGGATATGGTTAGGCTGCGGGAGCACACGGGATAAGGGAAGTTAGGGTTAGGCTGCGGAAGGGGTGGGATAGGGTTGGGCTGCGGGAGCACACAGGGGATTAGGGAAGTTAGGGTTAGGCTGCGGAAGGGGTGGGATAGGGTTAGGCTGCGGGAGCACACGGGATAAGGGAAGTTAGGGTTAGGCTGTGGGGAGCACACAGGGGATGAGGGCAGTTAGGGTTAGGCTGCGGGGAGCACACAGGGGATGAGGGAAGTTAGGGTTAGGCTGCGGGGAGCACACAGGGGATGGGGGAAGTTAGGGTTAGGCTGCGGGGAGCACACAGGGGATGAGGGAAGTTAGGGTTAGGCTGCGGGGAGCACACAGGGGATGAAGGAAGTTAGGGTTAGACTGCGGGGAGCACACAGGGGATGAGGGAAGTTAGGTTTAGGCTGCGGGGAGTGCAGAGGGGATAAGGGAAGTTAGGGTTACGCTGCGGGAAACGCACTGGGGGTGAGGGAAGTTAGGGTTAGGCTGCGGGGAGCACACAGGGGATGAGGGAAGTTAGGGTCAGACTGCGGGGAGCACACAGGGGATGAGGGAAGTTAGGGTTAGGCTGCGGGGAGTGCACAGGGAATGAGGGAAGTTAGGTTTAGACTGCGGGGAGTGCACAGGGAATGAGGGAAGTTAGGGTTAGGCTGCGGAAGGGGTGGGATAGGGTTAGGCTGCGGGAGCACACATGGGATGAGGGAAGTTAGGGTTAGACTGCGGGGAGCACACAGGGGATGAGGGAAGTTAGAGTTAGGCTGCGGGGAGTGCACGGGATAAGGGAAGTTGGGTTAGGCTGCGGAAGGGGTGGGATAGGGTTAGGCTGCGGGAGCACACAGGGGATGAGGGAAGTTAGGGTTAGGCTGCGGGGAGCACACAGGGGATGAGGGCAGTTAGGGTTAGGCTGCGGGGAACGCACTGGGGATGAGGGAAGTTAGGGTTAGGCTGCGGGGAGGGCACAGGGAATGAGGGAAGTTAGAATTAGGCTGCGGGGAGCACACAGGGGATGAGGGAAGTTAGGGTTAGGCTGCGGGAGCACACAGGGGATGAGGGAAGTTAGGGTTAGGCTGCGGGAGCACACAGGGGATGAGGGAAGTTAGGGTTAGGCTGCGGGAGCACACAGGGGATGAGGGAAGTTAGGGGTAGGCTGCGGAAGGGGTGGGATAGGGTTAGGCTGCGGGAGCACACGGGATAAGGGAAGTTAGGGTTAGGCTGCGGAAGGGGTGGGATAGGGTTGGGCAGCGGGAGCACACAGGGGATGAGGGAAGTTAGGGTTAGGCTGCGGAAGGGGTGGGATAGGGTTAGGCTGCGGGAGCACACGGGATAAGGGAAGTTAGGGTTAGGCTGTGGGGAGCACACAGGGGATGAGGGCAGTTAGGGTTAGGCTGCGGAGAGCACACAGGGGATGAGGGAAGTTAGGGTTAGGCTGCGGGGAGCACACAGGGGATGAGGGAAGTTAGGGTTAGGCTGCGGGGAGCACACAGGGGATGAGGGAAGTTAGGGTTAGGCTGCGGGGAGCACACAGGGGATGAAGGAAGTTAGGGTTAGACTGCGGGGAGCACACAGGGGATGAGGGAAGTTAGGGTTAGGCTGCGGGGAGTGCACAGGGGATAAGGGAAGTTAGGGTTACGCTGCGGGAAACGCACTGGGGGTGAGGGAAGTTAGGGTTAGGCTGCGGAGAGCACACAGGGGATGAGGGAAGTTAGGGTTAGACTGCGGGGAGCACACAGGGGATGAGGGAAGTTAGGGTTAGGCTGCGGGGAGTGCACAGGGAATGAGGGAAGTTAGGTTTAGACTGCGGGGAGCGCACAGGGAATGAGGGAAGTTAGGGTTAGGCTGCGGAAGGGGTGGGATAGGGTTAGGCTGCGGGAGCACACATGGGATGAGGGAAGTTAGGGTTAGACTGCGGGGAGCACACAGGGGATGAGGGAAGTTAGAGTTAGGCTGCGGGGAGTGCACGGGATAAGGGAAGTTGGGTTAGGCTGCGGAAGGGGTGGGATAGGGTTAGGCTGCGGGAGCACACAGGGGATGAGGGAAGTTAGGGTTAGGCTGCGGGGAGCACACAGGGGATGAGGGCAGTTAGGGTTAGGCTGCGGGGAACGCACTGGGGATGAGGGAAGTTAGGGTTAGGCTGCGAGGAGGGCACAGGGAATGAGGGAAGTTAGAGTTAGGCTGCGGGGAGCACACAGGGGATGAGGGAAGTTAGGGTTAGGCTGCGGGAGCACACAGGGGATGAGGGAAGTTAGGGTTAGGCTGCGGGAGCACACAGGGGATGAGGGAAGTTAGGGTTAGGCTGCGGGGAGCGCACAGGGGATGAGGGAAGTTAGGGTTAGGCTGCGGAAAGGGTGGGATAGGGTTAGGCTGTGGGGAGCACACAGGGGATGAGGGAAGTTAGGGTTAGGCTATGGGGAGCGCACAGGGGATGAGGGCAGTTAGGGTTAGGCTGCGGGGAGTGCACAGGGGATGAGGGAAGTTAGGGTTAGGCTGCGGGGAGCACACAGGGGATGAGGGAAGTTAGGGTTAGGCTGTGGGGAGCACACAGGGGATGAGGGCAGTTAGGGTTAGGCTGCGGGGAGTGCACAGGGGATGAGGGAAGTTAGGGTTAGGCTGCGGGGAGCGCACAGGGGATGAGGGCAGTTAGGGTTAGGCTGCGGGGAGTGCACGGGATAAGGGAAGTTGGGTTAGGCTGCGGAAGGGGTGGGATAGGGTTAGGCTGCGGGAGCACATGGGATAAGGGAAGTTAGGGTTAGGCTGCGGAAGGGGTGGGATAGGGTTAGGCTGCGGGAGCACACAGGGGATGAGGGAAGTTAGGGTTAGGCTGCGGAAGGGGTGGGATAGGGTTAGGCTGCGGGAGCACACGGGATAAGGGAAGTTAGGGTTAGGCTGCGGAAGGGGTGGGATAAGGTTAGGCTGCGGGGAGCACACGGGATGTAGGAAGTTAGGGTTAGGCTGCGGGGAGCACACAGGGGATGAGGGAAGTTAGGGTTAGGCTGCGGGGAGCACACAGGGGATGAGGGAAGTTAGGGTTAGGCTGCGGGGAACGCACTGGGGGTGAGGGAAGTTAGGGTTAGGCTGCGGGGAGCACACAGGGGATGAGGGAAGTTAGGGTTAGACTGCGGGGAGCACACAGGGGATGATGGAAGTTAGGGTTAGACTGCGGGGAGCACACAGGGGATCAGGGAAGTTAGGGTTAGGCTGCGGGGAGCGCACAGGGGATGAGGGAAGTTAGGGTTAGGCTGCGGGAGCGCACAGGGAATGAGGGAAGTTAGGGTTAGGCTGCGGAAGGGGTGGGATAGGGTTAGGCTGCGGGAGCACACAGGGGATGAGGGAAGTTAGGGTTAGGCTGCGGAAGGGGTGGGATAGGGTTAGGCTGCGGGAGCACACGGGATAAGGGAAGTTAGGGTTAGGCTGCGGAAGGGGTGGGATAGGGATAGGCTGTGGGGAGCACACGGGATGAAGGAAGTTAGGGTTAGGCTGCGGGGAACGCACTGGGGGTGAGGGAAGTAAGGGTTAGGCTGCGGGGAGCACACAGGGGATGAGGGAAGTTAGGGTTAGTCTGCGGGGAGCACACAGGGGATGAGGGAAGTTAGGGTTAGACTGCGGGGAGCACACAGGGGATGAGGGAAGTTAGGGTTAGGCTGCGGGGAGCGCACAGGGGATGAGGGAAGTTAGGGTTAGGCTATGGGAGCGCACAGGGAATGAGGGAAGTTAGGGTTAGGCTGCGGGAGCACACAGGGGATCAGGGAAGTTAGGGTTAGACTGCGGGGAGCGCACAGGGGATCAGGGAAGTTAGGGTTAGGCTGCGGGGAGCACACAGGGGATGAGGGAAGTTAGGGTTAGGCTGCGGGGAGTGCACAGGGAATGAGTGAAGTTAGGGTTAGACTGCGGGGAGCGCACAGGGAATGAGGGAAGTTAGGGTTAGGCTGCGGGAGTACACAGGGGATGAGGGAAGTTAGGGTTAGGCTGCGGGGAGCGCACAGGGGATGAGGGAAGTTAGGGTTAGGCTGCGGGGAGCGCACAGGGGATGAGGGAAGTTAGGGTTAGGCTGCAGAAGGGGTGGGATAGGGTTAGGCTGTGGGGAGCGCACAGGGGATGAGGGAAGTTAGGGTTAGGCTGCGGGGAGCGCACAGGGGATGAGGGAAGTTAGGGTTAGGCTGCGGGGAGCGCACAGGGGATGAGGGAAGTTAGGGTTAGGTTGCGGAAGGGGTGGGATAGGGTTAGGCTGCGGGAGCACACAGGGGATGAGGGAAGTTAGGGTTAGGCTGCGGGGAGCACACAGGGGATGAGGGCAGTTAGGGTTATGCTGCGGGGAACGCACTGGGGATGAGGGAAGTTAGGGTTAGGCTGCGGGGAGGTCACAGGGAATGAGGGAAGTTAGGGTTAGGCTGCAGGGAGCACCCAGGGGATCAGGGAAGTTAGGGTTAGGCTGTGGGGAGCACACAGAGGATGAGGGAAGTTAGGGTTAGGCTGCGGGGGCACACAGGGGATGAGGGAAGTTAGGGTTAGGCTGTGTGGAGCACACAGGGGATGAGGGAAGTTAGGGTTAGGCTGCGGGAGCACACAGGGGATGAGGGAAGTTAAGGTTAGGCTGCGGGGAGCGCACAGGGGATGAGGGAAGTTAGGGTTAGGCTGCGGGGAGCGCACAGGGGATGAGGGAAGTTAGGGTTAGGCTGCGGGGAGCGCACAGGGGATGAGGGAAGTTAGGGTTAGGTTGCGGAAGGGGTGGGATAGGGTTAGGCTGCGGGAGCACACAGGGGATGAGGGAAGTTAGGGTTAGGCTGCGGGGAGCACACAGGGGATGAAGGCAGTTAGGGTTAGGCTGCGGGGAACGCACTGGGGATGAGGGAAGTTAGGGTTAGGCGGCGGGGAGGGCACAGGGAATGAGGGAAGTTAGGGTTAGGCTGCGGGGAGCACACAGGGGATGAGGGAAGTTAGGGTTAGGCTGTGGGGAGCACACAGGGGATGAGGGAAGTTAGGGTTAGGCTGCGGAAGGGGTGGGATAGGGTTAGGCTGCGGGGAGCACACGGGATGAAGGAAGTTAGGGTTAGGCTGCGGGGAACGCACTGGGGGTGAGGGAAGATAGGGTTAGGCTGCGGGGAGCACACAGGGGATGAGGGAAGTTAGGGTTAGTCTGCGGGGAGCACACAGGGGATGAGGGAAGTTAGGGTTAGACTGCGGGGAGCACACAGGGGATGAGCGAAGTTAGGGTTAGGCTGCGGGGAGCGCACAGGGGATGAGGGAAGTTAGGGTTAGGCTACGGGAGCGCACAGGGAATGAGGGAAGTTAGGGTTAGGCTGCGGGAGCACACAGGGGATCAGGGAAGTTAGGGTTAGACTGCGGGGAGCGCACAGGGGATCAGGGAAGTTAGGGTTAGGCTGCGGGGAGCACACAGGGGATGAGGGAAGTTAGGGTTAGGCTGCGGGGAGTGCACAGGGAATGAGGGAAGTTAGGGTTAGACTGCGGGGAGCGCACAGGGAATGAGGGAAGTTAGGGTTAGGCTGCGGGAGTACACAGGGGATGAGGGAAGTTAGGGTTAGGCTGCGGCGAGCGCACAGGGGATGAGGGAAGTTAGGGTTAGGCTGCGGGGAGCGCACAGGGGATGAGGGAAGTTAGGGTTAGGCTGCAGAAGGGGTGCACACAGGGGATGAGGGAAGTTAGGGTTAGGTTGCGGAAGGGGTGGGATAGGGTTAGGCTGCGGGAGCACACAGGGGATGAGGGAAGTTAGGGTTAGGCTGCGGGGAGCACACAGGGGATGAGGGCAGTTAGGGTTAGGCTGCGGGGAACGCACTGGGGATGAGGGAAGTTAGGGTTAGGCTGCGGGGAGGGCACAGGGAATGAGGGAAGTTAGGGTTAGGCTGCAGGGAGCACCCAGGGGATGAGGGAAGTTAGGGTTAGGCTGTGGGGAGCACACAGGGGATGAGGGAAGTTAGGGTTAGGCTGCGGGGGCACACAGGGGATGAGGGAAGTTAGGGTTAGGCTGAGTGGAGCACACAGGGGATGAGGGAAGTTAGGGTTAGGCTGCGGGAGCACACAGGGGATGAGGGAAGTTAGGGTTAGGCTGCGGGAGCACACAGGGGATGAGGGAAGTTAAGGTTAGGCTGCGGGGAGCGCACAGGGGATGAGGGAAGTTAGGGTTAGGCTGCGGGGAGCGCACAGGGGATGAGGGAAGTTAGGGTTAGGCTGCGGGGAGCGCACAGGGGATGAGGGAAGTTAGGGTTAGGTTGCGGAAGGGGTGGGATAGGGTTAGGCTGCGGGAGCACACAGGGGATGAGGGAAGTTAGGGTTAGGCTGCGGGGAGCACACAGGGGATGAGGGCAGTTAGGGTTAGGCTGCGGGGAACGCACTGGGGATGAGGGAAGTTAGGGTTAGGCGGCGGGGAGGGCACAGGGAATGAGGGAAGTTAGGGTTAGGCTGCAGGGAGCACACAGGGGATGAGGGAAGTTAGGGTTAGGCTGTGGGGAGCACACAGGGGATGAGGGAAGTTAGGGTTAGGCTGCGGGGGCACACAGGGGATGAGGGAAGCTAGGGTTAGGCTGTGGAGAGCACACAGGGGATGAGGGAAGTTAGGGTTAGGCTGCGGGAGCACACAGGGGATGAGGGAAGTTAGGGTTAGGCAGCGGGAGCACACAGGGGATGAGGGAAGTTAGGGTTAGGCTGCGGGGAGCGCACAGGGGATGAGGGAAGTTAGGGTTAGGCTGCGGGGGCACACAGGTGATGAGGGAAGTTAGGGTTAGGCTTCGGGATCACACAGGGGATCAGGGAAGTTAGGGTTAGACTGCGGGGAGCGCACAGGGGATGAGGGAAGTTAGGGTTAGGCTGCGGGGAGCACACAGGGGATGAGGGAAGTTAGGGTTAGGCTGCGGGGAGTGCACAGGGAATGAGAGAAGTTAGGGTTAGACTGCGGGGAGCGCACAGGGAATGAGGGAAGTTAGGGTTAGGCTGCGGGAGTACACAGGGGATGAGGGAAGTTAGGGTTAGGCTGCGGGGAGCGCACAGGGGATGAGGGAAGTTAGGGTTAGGCTGCGGAATGGGTGGGATAGGGTTAGGCTGTGGGGAGCGCACAGGGGATGAGGGAAGTTAGGGTTAGGCTGCGGGGAGCGCACAGGGGATGAGGGAAGTTAGGGTTAGGCTGCGGGGAGCGCACAGGGGATGAGGGAAGTTAGGGTTAGGTTGCGGAAGGGGTGGGATAGGGTTAGCCTGCGGGAGCACACAGGGGATGAGGGAAGTTAGGGTTAGGCTGCAGGGAGCACACAGGGGATGAGGGCAGTTAGGGTTAGGCTGCGGGGAACGCACTGGGAATGAGGGAAGTTAGGGTTAGGCTGCGGGGAGCGCACAGGGGATGAGGGAAGTTAGGGTTAGGCTGCGGGGAGCACACAGGGGATGAGGGAAGTTAGGGTTAGGCTGTTGGGAGCACACAGGGGATGAGGGAAGTTAGGGTTAGGCTGCGGGGGCACACAGGGGATGAGGGAAGTTAGGGTTAGGCTGTGGGGAGCACACAGGGGATGAGGGAAGTTAGGGTTAGGCTGCGGGGAGCACACAGGGGATGAGGGCAGTTAGGGTTAGGCTGCGGGGAACGCACTGGGAATGAGGGAAGTTAGGGTTAGGCTGCGGGGAGCGCACAGGGGATGAGGGAAGTTAGGGTTAGGCTGCGGGGAGCACACAGGGGATGAGGGAAGTTAGGGTTAGGCTGTTGGGAGCACACAGGGGATGAGGGAAGTTAGGGTTAGGCTGCGGGGGCACACAGGGGATGAGGGAAGTTAGGGTTAGGCTGCGGGAGCACACAGGGGATGAGCGAACTTAGGGTTAGGCTGCGGGAGCACACAGGGGATGAGGGAAGTTAAGGTTAGGCTGCGGGGAGCGCACAGGGGATGAGGGAAGTTAGGGTTAGGCTGCGGGGAGCGCACAGGGGATGAGGGAAGTTAGGGTTAGGCTGCGGGGAGCGCACAGGGGATGAGGGAAGTTAGGGTTAGGTTGCGGAAGGGGTGGGATAGGGTTAGGCTGCGGGAGCACACAGGGGATGAGGGAAGTTAGGGTTAGGCTGCGGGGAGCACACAGGGGATGAGGGCAGTTAGGGTTAGGCTGCGGGGAACGCACTGGGGATGAGGGAAGTTAGGGTTAGGCTGCGGGGAGCGCACAGGGGATGAGGGAAGTTAGGGTTAGGCTGCAGGGAGCACACAGGGGATGAGGGAAGTTAGGGTTAGGCTGCGGGGGCACACAGGGGATGAGGGAAGTTAGGGTTAGCCTGCGGGAGCACACAGGGGATGAGGGAAGTTAGGGTTAGGCTGCGGGGAGCACACAGGGGATGAGGGCAGTTAGGGTTAGGCTGCGGGGAACGCACTGGGAATGAGGGAAGTTAGGGTTAGGCTGCGGGGAGCGCACAGGGGATGAGGGAAGTTAGGGTTAGGCTGCGGGGAGCACACAGGGGATGAGGGAAGTTAGGGTTAGGCTGTTGGGAGCACACAGGGGATGAGGGAAGTTAGGGTTAGGCTGCGGGGGCACACAGGGGATGAGGGAAGTTAGGGTTAGGCTGCGGGAGCACACAGGGGATGAGGGAACTTAGGGTTAGGCTGCGGGAGCACACAGGGGATGAGGGAAGTTAAGGTTAGGCTGCGGGGAGCGCACAGGGGATGAGGGAAGTTAGGGTTAGGCTGCGGGGAGCGCACAGGGGATGAGGGAAGTTAGGGTTAGGCTGCGGGGAGCGCACAGGGGATGAGGGAAGTTAGGGTTAGGTTGCGGAAGGGGTGGGATAGGGTTAGGCTGCGGGAGCACACAGGGGATGAGGGAAGTTAGGGTTAGGCTGCGGGGAGCACACAGGGGATGAGGGCAGTTAGGGTTAGGCTGCGGGGAACGCACTGGGGATGAGGGAAGTTAGGGTTAGGCGGCGGGGAGGGCACAGGGAATGAGGGAAGTTAGGGTTAGGCTGCAGGGAGCACACAGGGGATGAGGGAAGTTAGGGTTAGGCTGTGGGGAGCACACAGGGGATGAGGGAAGTTAGGGTTAGGCTGCGGGGGCACACAGGGGATGAGGGAAGTTAGGGTTAGGCTGCGGGGAGCGCACAGGGGATGAGGGAAGTTAGGGTTAGGCTGCGGAATGGGTGGGATAGGGTTAGGCTGTGGGGAGCGCACAGGGGATGAGGGAAGTTAGGGTTAGGCTGCGGGGAGCGCACAGGGGATGAGGGAAGTTAGGGTTAGGCTGCGGGGAGCGCACAGGGGATGAGGGAAGTTAGGGTTAGGTTGCGGAAGGGGTGGGATAGGGTTAGGCTGCGGGAGCACACAGGGGATGAGGGAAGTTAGGGTTAGGCTGCGGGGAGCACACAGGGGATGAGGGCAGTTAGGGTTAGGCTGCGGGGAGCGCACAGGGGATGAGGGAAGTTAGGGTTAGGTTGCGGAAGGGGTGGGATAGGGTTAGGCTGCGGGAGCACACAGGGGATGAGGGAAGTTAGGGTTAGGCTGCGGGGAGCACACAGGGGATGAGGGCAGTTAGGGTTAGGCTGCGGGGAACGCACTGGGGATGAGGGAAGTTAGGGTTAGGCGGCGGGGAGGGCACAGGGAATGAGGGAAGTTAGGGTTAGGCTGCAGGGAGCACACAGGGGATGAGGGAAGTTAGGGTTAGGCTGTGGGGAGCACACAGGGGATGAGGGAAGTTAGGGTTAGGCTGCGGGGGCACACAGGGGATGAGGGAAGTTAGGGTTAGGCTGCGGGGAGCGCACAGGGGATGAGGGAAGTTAGGGTTAGGCTGCGGAATGGGTGGGATAGGGTTAGGCTGTGGGGAGCGCACAGGGGATGAGGGAAGTTAGGGTTAGGCTGCGGGGAGCGCACAGGGGATGAGGGAAGTTAGGGTTAGGCTGCGGGGAGCGCACAGGGGATGAGGGAAGTTAGGGTTAGGTTGCGGAAGGGGTGGGATAGGGTTAGCCTGCGGGAGCACACAGGGGATGAGGGAAGTTAGGGTTAGGCTGCAGGGAGCACACAGGGGATGAGGGCAGTTAGGGTTAGGCTGCGGGGAACGCACTGGGAATGAGGGAAGTTAGGGTTAGGCTGCGGGGAGCGCACAGGGGATGAGGGAAGTTAGGGTTAGGCTGCGGGGAGCACACAGGGGATGAGGGAAGTTAGGGTTAGGCTGTTGGGAGCACACAGGGGATGAGGGAAGTTAGGGTTAGGCTGCGGGGGCACACAGGGGATGAGGGAAGTTAGGGTTAGGCTGTGGGGAGCACACAGGGGATGAGGGAAGTTAGGGTTAGGCTGCGGGGAGCACACAGGGGATGAGGGCAGTTAGGGTTAGGCTGCGGGGAACGCACTGGGAATGAGGGAAGTTAGGGTTAGGCTGCGGGGAGCGCACAGGGGATGAGGGAAGTTAGGGTTAGGCTGCGGGGAGCACACAGGGGATGAGGGAAGTTAGGGTTAGGCTGTTGGGAGCACACAGGGGATGAGGGAAGTTAGGGTTAGGCTGCGGGGGCACACAGGGGATGAGGGAAGTTAGGGTTAGGCTGCGGGAGCACACAGGGGATGAGCGAACTTAGGGTTAGGCTGCGGGAGCACACAGGGGATGAGGGAAGTTAAGGTTAGGCTGCGGGGAGCGCACAGGGGATGAGGGAAGTTAGGGTTAGGCTGCGGGGAGCGCACAGGGGATGAGGGAAGTTAGGGTTAGGCTGCGGGGAGCGCACAGGGGATGAGGGAAGTTAGGGTTAGGTTGCGGAAGGGGTGGGATAGGGTTAGGCTGCGGGAGCACACAGGGGATGAGGGAAGTTAGGGTTAGGCTGCGGGGAGCACACAGGGGATGAGGGCAGTTAGGGTTAGGCTGCGGGGAACGCACTGGGGATGAGGGAAGTTAGGGTTAGGCTGCGGGGAGCGCACAGGGGATGAGGGAAGTTAGGGTTAGGCTGCAGGGAGCACACAGGGGATGAGGGAAGTTAGGGTTAGGCTGCGGGGGCACACAGGGGATGAGGGAAGTTAGGGTTAGCCTGCGGGAGCACACAGGGGATGAGGGAAGTTAGGGTTAGGCTGCGGGGAGCACACAGGGGATGAGGGCAGTTAGGGTTAGGCTGCGGGGAACGCACTGGGAATGAGGGAAGTTAGGGTTAGGCTGCGGGGAGCGCACAGGGGATGAGGGAAGTTAGGGTTAGGCTGCGGGGAGCACACAGGGGATGAGGGAAGTTAGGGTTAGGCTGTTGGGAGCACACAGGGGATGAGGGAAGTTAGGGTTAGGCTGCGGGGGCACACAGGGGATGAGGGAAGTTAGGGTTAGGCTGCGGGAGCACACAGGGGATGAGGGAACTTAGGGTTAGGCTGCGGGAGCACACAGGGGATGAGGGAAGTTAAGGTTAGGCTGCGGGGAGCGCACAGGGGATGAGGGAAGTTAGGGTTAGGCTGCGGGGAGCGCACAGGGGATGAGGGAAGTTAGGGTTAGGCTGCGGGGAGCGCACAGGGGATGAGGGAAGTTAGGGTTAGGTTGCGGAAGGGGTGGGATAGGGTTAGGCTGCGGGAGCACACAGGGGATGAGGGAAGTTAGGGTTAGGCTGCGGGGAGCACACAGGGGATGAGGGCAGTTAGGGTTAGGCTGCGGGGAACGCACTGGGGATGAGGGAAGTTAGGGTTAGGCGGCGGGGAGGGCACAGGGAATGAGGGAAGTTAGGGTTAGGCTGCAGGGAGCACACAGGGGATGAGGGAAGTTAGGGTTAGGCTGTGGGGAGCACACAGGGGATGAGGGAAGTTAGGGTTAGGCTGCGGGGGCACACAGGGGATGAGGGAAGTTAGGGTTAGGCTGTGGAGAGCACACAGGGGATGAGGGAAGTTAGGGTTAGGCTGCGGGAGCACACAGGGGATGAGGGAAGTTAGGGTTAGGCAGCGGGAGCACACAGGGGATGAGGGAAGTTAGGGTTAGGCTGCGGGGAGCGCACAGGGGATGAGGGAAGTTAGGGTTAGGCTGCGGGGGCACACAGGTGATGAGGGAAGTTAGGGTTAGGCTGCGGGATCACACAGGGGATCAGGGAAGTTAGGTTAGACTGCGGGGAGCGCACAGGGGATGAGGGAAGTTAGGGTTAGGCTGCGGGGAGCACACAGGGGATGAGGGAAGTTAGGGTTAGGCTGCGGGGAGTGCACAGGGAATGAGGGAAGTTAGGGTTAGACTGCGGGGAGCGCACAGGGAATGAGGGAAGTTAGGGTTAGGCTGCGGGAGTACACAGGGGATGAGGGAAGTTAGGGTTAGGCTGCGGGGAGCGCACAGGGGATGAGGGAAGTTAGGGTTAGGCTGCGGAATGGGTGGGATAGGGTTAGGCTGTGGGGAGCGCACAGGGGATGAGGGAAGTTAGGGTTAGGCTGCGGGGAGCGCACAGGGGATGAGGGAAGTTAGGGTTAGGCTGCGGGGAGCGCACAGGGGATGAGGGAAGTTAGGGTTAGGTTGCGGAAGGGGTGGGATAGGGTTAGCCTGCGGGAGCACACAGGGGATGAGGGAAGTTAGGGTTAGGCTGCAGGGAGCACACAGGGGATGAGGGCAGTTAGGGTTAGGCTGCGGGGAACGCACTGGGAATGAGGGAAGTTAGGGTTAGGCTGCGGGGAGCGCACAGGGGATGAGGGAAGTTAGGGTTAGGCTGCGGGGAGCACACAGGGGATGAGGGAAGTTAGGGTTAGGCTGTTGGGAGCACACAGGGGATGAGGGAAGTTAGGGTTAGGCTGCGGGGGCACACAGGGGATGAGGGAAGTTAGGGTTAGGCTGTGGGGAGCACACAGGGGATGAGGGAAGTTAGGGTTAGGCTGCGGGAGCACACAGGGGATGAGGGAAGTTAGGGTTAGGCTGCGGGGAGCGCACAGGGGATGAGGGAAGTTAGGGTTAGGCTGCGGGGAGCGCACAGGTGATGAGGGAAGTTAGGGTTAGGCTGCGGGGAGCGCACAGGGGATGAGGTAAGTTAGGGTTAGGTTGTGGAAGGGGTGGGATAGGGTTAGGCTGCGGGAGCACACAGGGGATGAGGGAAGTTAGGGTTTGACTGTGGGGAGCACACAGGGGATGAGGGCAGTTAGGGTTAGGCTGCGGGGAACGCACTGGGGATGAGGGAAGTTAGGGTTAGGCTGCGGGGAGGGCACAGGGAATGAGGGAAGTTAGGGTTAGGCTGCGGGGAGCACACAGGGGATGAGGGAAGTTAGGGTTAGGCTGCGGGAGCACACAGGGGATGAGGGAAGTTAGGGTTTGGCTGCGGGAGCACACAGGGGATGAGGGAAGTTAGGGTTAGGCTGCGGGGAGCGCACGGGATGAGGGAAGTTAGGGTTAGGCTGCGGAAAGGGTGGGATAGGGTTAGGCTGTGGGGAGCACACAGGGGATGAGGGAAGTTAGGGTTAGGCTGTGGGGAGCGCACAGGGGATGAGGGCAGTTAGGGTTAGGCTGCGGGGAGTGCACAGGGGATGAGGGAAGTTAGGGTTAGGCTGCGGGGAGCACACAGGGGATGAGGGAAGTTAGGGTTAGGCTGTGGGGAGCACACAGGGGATGAGGGAAGATAGGATTAGGCTGTGGGGAGCACACAGGGGATGAGGGAAGTTAGGGTTAGGCTGCGGGAGCACACAGGGGATGAGGGAAGTTAGGGTTAGGCTGCGGGGAGCGCACAGGGGATGAGGTAAGTTAGGGTTAGGCTGCGGGGAGCACACAAGGAATGAGGGAAGTTAGGGTTAGGCTGCGGGGAGCACACAGGGGATGAGGGAAGTTAGGGTTAGGCTGCGGGGGCACACAGGGGATGAGGGAAGTTAGGGTTAGGCTGCGGGGAGCGCACAGGGGATGAGGGAAGTTAGGGTTAGGCTGCGGGGAGCGCACAGGGGATGAGGGAAGTTAGGGTTAGGCTGCGGAATGGGTGGGATAGGGTTAGGCTGTGGGGAGCGCACAGGGGATGAGGGAAGTTAGGGTTAGGCTGCGGGGAGCGCACAGGGGATGAGGGAAGTTAGGGTTAGGCTGCGGGGAGCGCACAGGGGATGAGGGAAGTTAGGGTTAGGTTGCGGAAGGGGTGGGATAGGGTTAGGCTGCGGGAGCACACAGGGGATGAGGGAAGTTAGGGTTAGGCTGCGGGGAGCACACAGGGGATGAGGGCAGTTAGGGTTAGGCTGCGGGGAACGCACTGGGAATGAGGGAAGTTAGGGTTAGGCTGCGGGGAGCGCACAGGGGATGAGGGAAGTTAGGGTTAGGCTGCGGGGAGCTCACAGGGGATGAGGGAAGTTAGGGTTAGGCTGTGGGGAGCACACAGGGGATGAGGGAAGTTAGGGTTAGGCTGCGGGGGCACACAGGGGATGAGGGAAGTTAGGGTTAGGCTGTGGGGAGCACACAGGGGATGAGGGAAGTTAGGGTTAGGCTGCGGGAGCACACAGGGGATGAGGGAAGTTAGGGTTAGGCTGCGGGAGCACACGGGATGAGGGAAGTTAGGGTTAGGCTGCGGGGAGCGCACAGGGGATGAGGGAAGTTAGGGTTAGGCTGCGGGGAGCGCACAGGTGATGAGGGAAGTTAGGGTTAGGCTGCGGGGAGCGCACAGGGGATGAGGTAAGTTAGGGTTAGGTTGCGGAAGGGGTGGGATAGGGTTAGGCTGCGGGAGCACACAGGGGATGAGGGAAGTTAGGGTTTGGCTGTGGGGAGCACACAGGGGATGAGGGCAGTTAGGGTTAGGCTGCGGGGAACGCACTGGGGATGAGGGAAGTTAGGGTTAGGCTGCGGGGAGGGCACAGGGAATGAGGGAAGTTAGGGTTAGGCTGCGGGGAGCACACAGGGGATGAGGGAAGTTAGGGTTAGGCTGCGGGAGCACACAGGGGATGAGGGAATTTAGGGTTAGGCTGCGGGAGCACACAGGGGATGAGGGAAGTTAGGGTTAGGCTGCGGGGAGCGCACAGGGGATGAGGGAAGTTAGGGTTAGGCTGCGGAAAGGGTGGGATAGGGTTAGGCTGTGGGGAGCACACAGGGGATGAGGGAAGTTAGGGTTAGGCTGTGGGGAGCGCACAGGGGATGAGGGCAGTTAGGGTTAGGCTGCGGGGAGTGCACAGGGGATGAGGGACGTTAGGGTTAGGCTGCGGGGAGCACACAGGGGATGAGGGAAGTTAGGGTTAGGCTGTGGGGAGCACACAGGGGATGAGGGAAGATAGGGTTAGGCTGTGGGGAGCACACAGGGGATGAGGGAAGTTAGGGTTTGGCTGCGGGAGCACACAGGGGATGAGGGAAGTTAGGGTTAGGCTGCGGGGAGCGCACAGGGGATGAGGGAAGTTAGGGTTAGGCTGCGGGGAGCACACAAGGAATGAGGGAAGTTAGGGTTAGGCTGCGGGGAGCACACAGGGGATGAGGGAAGTTAGGGTTAGGCTGCGGGGCGCACACAGGGGATGAGGGAAGTTAGGGTTAGGCTGCGGGGAGTGCACAGGCGATGAGGGAAGTTAGGGTTAGGCTGCGGGGAGCGCACAGGGGATGAGGGAAGTTAGGGTTAGGCTGCGGTGAGCGCACAGGGGATGAGGGAAGTTAGGGTTAGGCTGCGGTGAGCGCACTGGGGATGAGGGAAGTTAGGGTTAGGCTGAGGGGAGGGCACAGGGAATGAGGGAAGTTAGGGTTAGGCTGCGGGGAGGGCACAGGGAATGAGGGAAGTTAGGGTTAGGCTGCGGGAGCACACAGGGGATGAGGGAAGTTAGGGTTAGGCTGCGGGGAGCGCACAGGGGATGAGGGAAGTTAGGGTTAGGCTGCGGGGAGCGCACAGGGGATGAGGGAAGTTAGGGTTAGGTTGCGGAAGGGGTGGGATAGGGTTAGGCTGCGGGAGCACACAGGGGATGAGGGAATTTAGGGTTAGGCTGCGGGGAGCACACAGGGGTTGAGGGCAGTTAGGGTTAGGCTGCGGGGAACGCACTGGGGATGAGGGAAGTTAGGGTTAGGCTGCGGGGAGGGCACAGGGAATGAGGGAAGTTAGGGTTAGGCTGCGGGGAGCACACAGGGGATGAGGGAAGTTAGGGTTAGGCTGCGGGAGCACACAGGGGATGAGGGAAGTTAGGGTTAGGCTGCGGGAGCACACAGGGGATGAGGGAAGTTAGGGTTAGGCTGCGGGGAGCGCACAGGGGATGAGGGAAGTTAGGGTTAGGCTGCGGAAAGGGTGGGATAGGGTTAGGCTGTGGGGAGCACACAGGGGATGAGGGAAGTTAGGGTTAGGCTGTGGGGAGCGCACAGGGGATGAGGGCAGTTAGGGTTAGGCTGCGGGGAGTGCACAGGGGATGAGGGAAGTTAGGGTTAGGCTGCGGGGAGCACACAGGGGATGAGGGAAGTTAGGGTTAGGCTGTGGGGAGCACACAGGGGATGAGGGAAGTTAGGGTTAGGCTGTGGGGAGCACACAGGGGATGAGGGAAGTTAGGGTTAGGCTGCGGGAGCACACAGGGGATGAGGGAAGTTAGGGTTAGGCTGCGGGGAACGCACAGGGGATGAGGGAAGTTAGGGTTAGGCTGCGGGGAGCACACAGGGAATGAGGGAAGTTAGGGTTAGGCTGCGGGGAGCACACAGGGGATGAGGGAAGTTAGGGTTAGGCTGCGGGGAGCGCACAGGGGATGAGGGAAGTTAGGGTTAGGCTGCGGGGAGCGCACAGGGGATGAGGGAAGTTAGGGTTAGGCTGCGGGGAGCGCACAGGGGATGAGGGAAGTTAGGGTTAGGCTGCGGGGAGCACACAGGGGATGAGGGCAGTTAGGGTTAGGCTGCGGGGAACGCACTGGGGATGAGGGAAGTTAGGGTTAGGCTGCGGGGAGGGCACAGGGAATGAGGGAAGTTAGGGTTAGGCTGCGGGGAGCACACAGGGGATGAGGGAAGTAAGGGTTAGGCTGTGGGGAGCACACAGGGGATGAGGGAAGTTAGGGTTAGGCTGCGGGGGCACACAGGGGATGAGGGAAGTCAGGGTAAGGCTGTGGGGAGCACACAGGGGATGAGGGAAGTTAGGGTTAGGCTGCGGGAGCACACAGGGGATGAGGGAAGTTAGGGTTAGGCTGCAGGAGCACACAGGGGATGAGGGAAGTTAGGGTTAGGCTGCGGGGAGCGCTCAGGGGATGAGGGAAGTTAGGGTTAGGCTGCGGGGGCACACAGGGGATGAGGGAAGTTAGGGTTAGGCTGCGGGAGCACACAGGGGATCAGGGAAGTTAGGGTTAGACTGCGGGGAGCGCACAGGGGATGAGGGAAGTTAGGGTTAGGCTGCGGGGAGCACACAGGGGATGAGGGAAGTTAGGGTTAGGCTGCGGGGAGTGCACAGGGAATGAGGGAAGTTAGGGTTAGACTGCGGGGAGCACACAGGGAATGAGGGAAGTTAGGGTTAGGCTGCGGGAGTACACAGGGGATGAGGGAAGTTAGGGTTAGGCTGCGGGGAGCGCACAGGGGATGAGGGAAGTTAGGGTTAGGCTGCGGAATGGGTGGGATAGGGTTAGGCTGTGGGGAGCGCACAGGGGATGAGGGAAGTTAGGGTTAGGCTTCGGGGAGCGCACAGGGGATGAGGGAAGTTAGGGTTAGGCTGCGGGGAGCGCACAGGGGATGAGGGAAGTTAGGGTTAGGTTGCGGAAGGGGTGGGATAGGGTTAGGCTGCGGGAGCACACAGGGGATGAGGGAAGTTAGGGTTAGGCTGCGGGGAGCACACAGGGGATGAGGGCAGTTAGGGTTAGGCTGCGGGGAACGCACTGGGAATAAGGGAAGTTAAGGTTAGGCTGCGGGGAGCGCACAGGGGATGAGGGAAGTTAGGGTTAGGCTGCGGGGAGCACACAGGGGATGAGGGAAGTTAGGGTTAGGCTGTGGGGAGCACACAGGGGATGAGGGAAGTTAGGGTTAGGCTGCGGGGGCACACAGGGGATGAGGGAAGTTAGGGTTAGGCTGTGGGGAGCACACAGGGGATGAGGGAAGTTAGGGTTAGGCTGTGGGAGCACACAGGGGATGAGGGAAGTTAGGGTTAGGCTGCGGGGAGCGCACAGGGGATGAGGGAAGTTAGGGTTAGGCTGCGGGGAGCGCACAGGTGATGAGGGAAGTTAGGGTTAGGCTGCGGGGAGCGCACAGGGGATGAGGTAAGTTAGGGTTAGGTTGCGGAAGGGGTGGGATAGGGTTAGGCTGCGGGAGCACACAGGGGATGAGGGAAGTTAGGGTTTGGCTGTGGGGAGCACACAGGGGATGAGGGCAGTTAGGGTTAGGCTGCGGGGAACGCACTGGGGATGAGGGAAGTTAGGGTTAGGCTGCGGGGAGGGCACAGGGAATGAGGGAAGTTAGGGTTAGGCTGCGGGGAGCACACAGGGGATGAGGGAAGTTAGGGTTAGGCTGCGGGAGCACACAGGGGATGAGGGAAGTTAGGGTTAGGCTGCGGGGAATGCACTGGGGATGAGGGAAGTTAGGGTTAGGCTGCGGGGAGCGCACAGGGGATGAGGGAAGTTATGGTTAGGCTGCGGAAAGGGTGGGATAGGGTTAGGCTGTGGGGAGCACACAGGGGATGAGGGAAGTTAGGGTTAGGCTGTGGGGAGCGCACAGGGGATGAGGGCAGTTAGGGTTAGGCTGCGGGGAGTGCACAGGGGATGAGGGAAGTTAGGGTTAGGCTGCGGGGAGCACACAGGGGATGAGGGAAGTTAGGGTTAGGCTGTGGGGAGCACACAGGGGATGAGGGAAGATAGGGTTAGGCTGTGGGGAGCACACAGGGGATGAGGGAAGTTAGGGTTAGGCTGCGGGAGCACACAGGGGATGAGGGAAGTTAGGGTTAGGCTGCGGGGAGCGCACAGGGGATGAGGGAAGTTAGGGTTAGGCTGCGGGGAGCACACAAGGAATGAGGGAAGTTAGGGTTAGGCTGCGGGGAGCACACAAGGGATGAGGGAAGTTAGGGTTAGGCTGCGGGGGCACACAGGGGATGAGGGAAGTTAGGGTTAGGCTGCGGGGAGCGCACAGGGGATGAGGGAAGTTAGGGTTAGGCTGCGGGGAGCGCACAGGGGATGAGGGAAGTTAGGGTTAGGCTGCGGAATGGGTGGGATAGGGTTAGGCAGTGGGGAGCGCACAGGGGATGAGGGAAGTTAGGGTTAGGCTGCGGGGAGCGCACAGGGGATGAGGGAAGTTAGGGTTAGGCTGCGGGGAGCGCACAGGGGATGAGGGAAGTTAGGGTTAGGTTGCGGAAGGGGTGGGATAGGGTTAGGCTGCGGGAGCACACAGGGGATGAGGGAAGTTAGGGTTAGGCTGCGGGGAGCGCACAGGGGATGAGGGAAGTTAGGGTTAGGCTGCGGGGAGCACACAGGGGATGAGGGAAGTTAGGGTTAGGCTGTGGGGAGCACACAGGGGATGAGGGAAGTTAGGGTTAGGCTGCGGGGGCACACGGGATGAGGGAAGTTAGGGTTAGGCTGTGGGGAGCACACAGGGGATGAGGGAAGTTAGGGTTAGGCTGCGGGAGCACACAGGGGATGAGGGAAGTTAGGGTTAGGCTGCGGGAGCACACGGGATGAGGGAAGTTAGGGTTAGGCTGCGGGGAGCGCACAGGGGATGAGGGAAGTTAGGGTTAGGCTGCGGGGAGCGCACAGGTGATGAGGGAAGTTAGGGTTAGGCTGCGGGGAGCGCACAGGGGATGAGGTAAGTTAGGGTTAGGTTGCGGAAGGGGTGGGATAGGATTAGGCTGCGGGAGCACACAGGGGATGAGGGAAGTTAGGGTTTGGCTGTGGGGAGCACACAGGGGATGAGGGCAGTTAGGGTTAGGCTGCGGGGAACGCACTGGGGATGAGGGAAGTTAGGGTTAGGCTGCGGGGAGGGCACAGGGAATGAGGGAAGTTAGGGTTAGGCTGCGGGAGCACACAGGGGATGAGGGAAGTTAGGGTTAGGCTGCGGGAGCACACAGGGGATGAGGGAAGTTAGGGTTAGGCTGCGGGGAGCGCACAGGGGATGAGGGAGGTTAGGGTTAGGCTGCGGAAAGGGTGGGATAGGGTTAGGCTGTGGGGAGCACACAGGGGATGAGGGAAGTTAGGGTTAGGCTGTGGGAAGCGCACAGGGGATGAGGGCAGTTAGGGTTAGGCTGCGGGGAGTGCACAGGGGATGAGGGAAGTTAGGGTTAGGCTGCGGGGAGCACACAGGGGATGAGGGAAGTTAGGGTTAGGCTGTGGGGAGCACACAGGGGATGAGGGAAGATAGGGTTAGGCTGTGGGGAGCACACAGGGGATGAGGGAAGTTAGGGTTAGGCTGCGGGAGCACACAGGGGATGAGGGAAGTTAGGGTTAGGCTGCGGGGAGCGCACAGGGGATGAGGGAAGTTAGGGTTAGGCTGCGGGGAGCACACAAGGAATGAGGGAAGTTAGGGTTAGGCTGCGGGGAGCACACAGGGGATGAGGGAAGTTAGGGTTAGGCTGCGGGGAGCACACAGGGGATGAGGGAAGTTAGGGTTAGGCTGCGGGGAGTGCACAGGCGATGAGGGAAGTTAGGGTTAGGCTGCGGGGAGCGCACAGGGGATGAGGGAAGTTAGGGTTAGGCTGCGGTGAGCGCACAGGGGATGAGGGAAGTTAGGGTTAGGCTGCGGTGAGCGCACTGGGGATGAGGGAAGTTAGGGTTAGGCTGAGGGGAGGGCACAGGGAATGAGGGAAGTTAGGGTTAGGCTGCGGGGAGGGCACAGGGAATGAGGGAAGTTAGGGTTAGGCTGCGGGAGCACACAGGGGATGAGGGAAGTTAGGGTTAGGCTGCGGGGAGCGCACAGGGGATGAGGGAAGTTAGGGTTAGGCTGCGGGGAGCGCACAGGGGATGAGGGAAGTTAGGGTTAGGTTGCGGAAGGGGTGGGATAGGGTTAGGCTGCGGGAGCACACAGGGGATGAGGGAAGTTAGGGTTAGGCTGCGGGAGCACACAGGGGATGAGGGAAGTTAGGGTTAGGCTGCGGGGAGCGCACAGGGGATGAGGGAAGTTAGGGTTAGGCTGCGGAAAGGGTGGGATAGGGTTAGGCTGTGGGGAGCACACAGGGGATGAGGGAAGTTAGGGTTAGGCTGTGGGGAGCGCACAGGGGATGAGGGCAGTTAGGGTTAGGCTGCGGGGAGTGCACAGGGGATGAGGGAAGTTAGGGTTAGGCTGCGGGGAGCACACAGGGGATGAGGGAAGTTAGGGTTAGGCTGTGGGGAGCACACAGGGGATGAGGGAAGTTAGGGTTAGGCTGTGGGGAGCACACAGGGGATGAGGGAAGTTAGGGTTAGGCTGCGGGAGCACACAGGGGATGAGGGAAGTTAGGGTTAGGCTGCGGGGAACGCACAGGGGATGAGGGAAGTTAGGGTTAGGCTGCGGGGAGCACACAGGGAATGAGGGAAGTTAGGGTTAGGCTGCGGGGAGCACACAGGGGATGAGGGAAGTTAGGGTTAGGCTGCGGGGAGCGCACAGGGGATGAGGGAAGTTAGGGTTAGGCTGCGGGGAGCGCACAGGGGATGAGGGAAGTTAGGGTTAGGCTGCGGGGAGCGCACAGGGGATGAGGGAAGTTAGGGTTAGGTTGCGGAAGGGGTGTGATAGGGTTAGGCTGCGGGAGCACACAGGGGATGAGGGAAGTTAGGGTTAGGCTGCGGGGAGCACACAGGGGATGAGGGCAGTTAGGGTTAGGCTGCGGGGAACGCACTGGGGATGAGGGAAGTTAGGGTTAGGCTGCGGGGACGGCACAGGGAATGAGGGAAGTTAGGGTTAGGCTGCGGGGAGCACACAGGGGATGAGGGAAGTTAGGGTTAGGCTGTGGGGAGCACACAGGGGATGAGGGAAGTTAGGGTTAGGCTGCGGGGGCACACAGGGGATGATGGAAGTCAGGGTAAGGCTGTGGGGAGCACACAGGGGATGAGGGAAGTTAGGGTTAGGCTGCGGGAGCACACAGGGGATGAGGGAAGTTAGGGTTAGGCTGCAGAAGGGGTGCACACAGGGGATGAGGGAAGTTAGGGTTAGGTTGCGGAAGGGGTGGGATAGGGTTAGGCTGCGGGAGCACACAGGGGATGAGGGAAGTTAGGGTTAGGCTGCGGGGAGCACACAGGGGATGAGGGCAGTTAGGGTTAGGCTGCGGGGAACGCACTGGGGATGAGTGAAGTTAGGGTTAGGCTGCGGGGAGGGCACAGGGAATGAGGGAAGTTAGGGTTAGGCTGCAGGGAGCACCCAGGGGATGAGGGAAGTCAGGGTAAGGCTGTGGGGAGCACACAGGGGATGAGGGAAGTTAGGGTTAGGCTGCGGGAGCACACAGGGGATGAGGGAAGTTAGGGTTAGGCTGCAGAAGGGGTGCACACAGGGGATGAGGGAAGTTAGGGTTAGGTTGCGGAAGGGGTGGGATAGGGTTAGGCTGCGGGAGCACACAGGGGATGAGGGAAGTTAGGGTTAGGCTGCGGGGAGCACACAGGGGATGAGGGCAGTTAGGGTTAGGCTGTGGGGAACGCACTGGGGATGAGGGAAGTTAGGGTTAGGCTGCGGGGAGGGCACAGGGAATGAGGGAAGTTAGGGTTAGGCTGCAGGGAGCACCCAGGGGATGAGGGAAGTTAGGGTTAGGCTGTGGGGAGCACACAGGGGATGAGGGAAGTTAGGGTTAGGCTGCGGGGGCACACAGGGGATGAGGGAAGTTAGGGTTAGGCTGAGTGGAGCACACAGGGGATGAGGGAAGTTAGGGTTAGGCTGCGGGAGCACACAGGGGATGAGGGAAGTTAGGGTTAGGCTGCGGGAGCACACAGGGGATGAGGGAAGTTAGGGTTAGGCTGCGGGGAGCGCACAGGGGATGAGGGAAGTTAGGGTTAGGCTGCGGGGAGCGCACAGGGGATGAGGGAAGTTAGGGTTAGGCTGCGGGGAGCGCACAGGGGATGAGGGAAGTTAGGGTTAGGTTGCGGAAGGGGTGGGATAGGGTTAGGCTGCGGGAGCACACAGGGGATGAGGGAAGTTAGGGTTAGGCTGCGGGGAGCACACAGGGGATGAGGGCAGTTAGGGTTAGGCTGCGGGGAACGCACTGGGGATGAGGGAAGTTAGGGTTAGGCGGCGGGGAGGGCACAGGGAATGAGGGAAGTTAGGGTTAGGCTGCAGGGAGCACACAGGGGATGAGGGAAGTTAGGGTTAGGCTGTGGGGAGCACACAGGGGATGAGGGAAGTTAGGGTTAGGCTGCGGGGGCACACAGGGGATGAGGGAAGTTAGGGTTAGGCTGTGGAGAGCACACAGGGGATGAGGGAAGTTAGGGTTAGGCTGCGGGAGCACACAGGGGATGAGGGAAGTTAGGGTTAGGCAGCGGGAGCACACAGGGGATGAGGGAAGTTAGGGTTAGGCTGCGGGGAGCGCACAGGGGATGAGGGAAGTTAGGGTTAGGCTGCGGGGGCACACAGGTGATGAGGGAAGTTAGGGTTAGGCTACGGGATCACACAGGGGATCAGGGAAGTTAGGGTTAGACTGCGGGGAGCGCACAGGGGATGAGGGAAGTTAGGGTTAGGCTGCGGGGAGCACACAGGGGATGAGGGAAGTTAGGGTTAGGCTGCGGGGAGTGCACAGGGAATGAGGGAAGTTAGGGTTAGACTGCGGGGAGCGCACAGGGAATGAGGGAAGTTAGGGTTAGGCTGCGGGAGTACACAGGGGATGAGGGAAGTTAAGGTTAGGCTGCGGGGAGCGCACAGGGGATGAGGGAAGTTAGGGTTAGGCTGCGGAATGGGTGGGATAGGGTTAGGCTGTGGGGAGCGCACAGGGGATGAGGGAAGTTAGGGTTAGGCTGCGGGGAGCGCACAGGGGATGAGGGAAGTTAGGGTTAGGCTGCGGGGAGCGCACAGGGGATGAGGGAAGTTAGTGTTAGGTTGCGGAAGGGGTGGGATAGGGTTAGCCTGCGGGAGCACACAGGGGATGAGGGAAGTTAGGGTTAGGCTGCGGGGAGCACACAGGGGATGAGGGCAGTTAGGGTTAGGCTGCGGGGAACGCACTGGGAATGAGTGAAGTTAGGGTTAGGCTGCGGGGAGCGCACAGGGGATGAGGGAAGTTAGGGTTAGGCTGCGGGGAGCACACAGGGGATGAGGGAAGTTAGGGTTAGGCTGTTGGGAGCACACAGGGGATGAGGGAAGTTAGGGTTAGGCTGCGGGGGCACACAGGGGATGAGGGAAGTTAGGGTTAGGCTGCGGGAGCACACAGGGGATGAGGGAACTTAGGGTTAGGCTGCGGGAGCACACAGGGGATGAGGGAAGTTAAGGTTAGGCTGCGGGGAGCGCACAGGGGATGAGGGAAGTTAGGGTTAGGCTGCGGGGAGCGCACAGGGGATGAGGGAAGTTAGGGTTAGGCTGCGGGGAGCGCACAGGGGATGAGGGAAGTTAGGGTTAGGTTGCGGAAGGGGTGGGATAGGGTTAGGCTGCGGGAGCACACAGGGGATGAGGGAAGTTAGGGTTAGGCTGCGGGGAGCACACAGGGGATGAGGGCAGTTAGGGTTAGGCTGCGGGGAACGCACTGGGGATGAGGGAAGTTAGGGTTAGGCGGCGGGGAGGGCACAGGGAATGAGGAAAGTTAGGGTTAGGCTGCAGGGAGCACACAGGGGATGAGGGAAGTTAGGGTTAGGCTGTGGGGAGCACACAGGGGATGAGGGAAGTTAGGGTTAGGCTGCGGGGGCACACAGGGGATGAGGGAAGTTAGGGTTAGGCTGTGGAGAGACAGGGGATGAGGGAAGTTAGGGTTAGGCTGCGGGAGCACACAGGGGATGAGGGAAGTTAGGGTTAGGCAGCGGGAGCACACAGGGGATGAGGGAAGTTAGGGTTAGGCTGCGGGGAGCGCACAGGGGATGAGGGAAGTTAGGGTTAGGCTGCGGGGGCACACAGGTGATGAGGGAAGTTAGGGTTAGGCTGCGGGATCACACAGGGGATCAGGGAAGTTAGGGTTAGACTGCGGGGAGCGCACAGGGGATGAGGGAAGTTAGGGTTAGGCTGCGGGGAGCACACAGGGGATGAGGGAAGTTAGGGTTAGGCTGCGGGGAGTGCACAGGGAATGAGGGAAGTTAGGGTTAGACTGCGGGGAGCGCACAGGGAATGAGGGAAGTTAGGGTTAGGCTGCGGGAGTACACAGGGGATGAGGGAAGTTAGGGTTAGGCTGCGGGGAGCGCACAGGGGATGAGGGAAGTTAGGGTTAGGCTGCGGAATGGGTGGGATAGGGTTAGGCTGTGGGGAGCGCACAGGGGATGAGGGAAGTTAGGGTTAGGCTGCGGGGAGCGCACAGGGGATGAGGGAAGTTAGGGTTAGGCTGCGGGGAGCGCACAGGGGATGAGGGAAGTTAGGGTTAGGTTGCGGAAGGGGTGGGATAGGGTTAGCCTGCGGGAGCACACAGGGGATGAGGGAAGTTAGGGTTAGGCTGCGGGGAGCACACAGGGGATGAGGGCAGTTAGGGTTAGGCTGCGGGGAACGCACTGGGAATGAGGGAAGTTAGGGTTAGGCTGCGGGGAGCGCACAGGGGATGAGGGAAGTTAGGGTTAGGCTGCGGGGAGCACACAGGGGATGAGGGAAGTTAGGGTTAGGCTGTTGGGAGCACACAGGGGATGAGGGAAGTTAGGGTTAGGCTGCGGGAGCACACAGGGGATGAGGGAAGTTAGGGTTAGGCTGCGGGGAGCGCACAGGGGATGAGGGAAGTTAGGGTTAGGCTGCGGGGAGCGCACAGGTGATGAGGGAAGTTAGGGTTAGGCTGCGGGGAGCGCACAGGGGATGAGGTAAGTTAGGGTTAGGTTGCGGAAGGGGTGGGATAGGGTTAGGCTGCGGGAGCACACAGGGGATGAGGGAAGTTAGGGTTTGGCTGTGGGGAGCACACAGGGGATGAGGGCAGTTAGGGTTAGGCTGCGGGGAACGCACTGGGGATGAGGGAAGTTAGGGTTAGGCTGCGGGGAGGGCACAGGGAATGAGGGAAGTTAGCGTTAGGCTGCGGGGAGCACACAGGGGATGAGGGAAGTTAGGGTTAGGCTGCGGGAGCACACAGGGGATGAGGGAAGTTAGGGTTAGGCTGCGGGGAGCGCACGGGATGAGGGAAGTTAGGGTTAGGCTGCGGAAAGGGTGGGATAGGGTTAGGCTGTGGGGAGCACACAGGGGATGAGGGAAGTTAGGGTTAGGCTGTGGGGAGCGCACAGGGGATGAGGGCAGTTAGGGTTAGGCTGCGGGGAGTGCACAGGGGATGAGGGAAGTTAGGGTTAGGCTGCGGGGAGCACACAGGGGATGAGGGAAGTTAGGGTTAGGCTGTGGGGAGCACACAGGGGATGAGGGAAGATAGGGTTAGGCTGTGGGGAGCACACAGGGGATGAGGGAAATTAGGGTTAGGCTGCGGGAGCACACAGGGGATGAGGGAAGTTAGGGTTAGGCTGCGGGGAGCGCACAGGGGATGAGGTAAGTTAGGGTTAGGCTGCGGGGAGCACACAAGGAATGAGGGAAGTTAGGGTTAGGCTGCGGGGAGCACACAGGGGATGAGGGAAATTAGGGTTAGGCTGCGGGGGCACACAGGGGATGAGGGAAGTTAGGGTTAGGCTGCGGGGAGCGCACAGGGGATGAGGGAAGTTAGGGTTAGGCTGCGGGGAGCGCACAGGGGATGAGGGAAGTTAGGGTTAGGCTGCGGAATGGGTGGGATAGGGTTAGGCTGTGGGGAGCGCACAGGGGATGAGGGAAGTTAGGGTTAGGCTGCGGGGAGCGCACAGGGGATGAGGGAAGTTAGGGTTAGGCTGCGGGGAGCGCACAGGGGATGAGGGAAGTTAGGGTTAGGTTGCGGAAGGGGTGGGATAGGGTTAGGCTGCGGGAGCACACAGGGGATGAGGGAAGTTAGGGTTAGGCTGCGGGGAGCACACAGGGGATGAGGGCAGTTAGGGTTAGGCTGCGGGGAACGCACTGGGAATGAGGGAAGTTAGGGTTAGGCTGCGGGGAGCGCACAGGGGATGAGGGAAGTTAGGGTTAGGCTGCGGGGAGCACACAGGGGATGAGGGAAGTTAGGGTTAGGCTGTGGGGAGCACACAGGGGATGAGGGAAGTTAGGGTTAGGCTGCGGGGGCACACAGGGGATGAGGGAAGTTAGGGTTAGGCTGTGGGGAGCACACAGGGGATGAGGGAAGTTAGGGTTAGGCTGCGGGAGCACACAGGGGATGAGGGAAGTTAGGGTTAGGCTGCGGGGGCACACAGGGGATGAGGGAAGTTAGGGTTAGGCTGCGGGAGCACACAGGGGATGAGGGAAGTTAGGGTTAGGCTGCGGGGAGCGCACAGGGGATGAGGGAAGTTAGGGTTAGGCTGCGGGGAGCGCACAGGTGATGAGGGAAGTTAGGGTTAGGCTGCGGGGAGCGCACAGGGGATGAGGTAAGTTAGGGTTAGGTTGCGGAAGGGGTGGGATAGGGTTAGGCTGCGGGAGCACACAGGGGATGAGGGAAGTTAGGGTTTGGCTGTGGGGAGCACACAGGGGATGAGGGCAGTTAGGGTTAGGCTGCGGGGAACGCACTGGGGATGAGGGAAGTTAGGGTTAGGCTGCGGGGAGGGCACAGGGAATGAGGGAAGTTAGCGTTAGGCTGCGGGGAGCACACAGGGGATGAGGGAAGTTAGGGTTAGGCTGCGGGAGCACACAGGGGATGAGGGAAGTTAGGGTTAGGCTGCGGGGAGCGCACGGGATGAGGGAAGTTAGGGTTAGGCTGCGGAAAGGGTGGGATAGGGTTAGGCTGTGGGGAGCACACAGGGGATGAGGGAAGTTAGGGTTAGGCTGTGGGGAGCGCACAGGGGATGAGGGCAGTTAGGGTTAGGCTGCGGGGAGTGCACAGGGGATGAGGGAAGTTAGGGTTAGGCTGCGGGGAGCACACAGGGGATGAGGGAAGTTAGGGTTAGGCTGTGGGGAGCACACAGGGGATGAGGGAAGATAGGGTTAGGCTGTGGGGAGCACACAGGGGATGAGGGAAATTAGGGTTAGGCTGCGGGAGCACACAGGGGATGAGGGAAGTTAGGGTTAGGCTGCGGGGAGCGCACAGGGGATGAGGTAAGTTAGGGTTAGGCTGCGGGGAGCACACAAGGAATGAGGGAAGTTAGGGTTAGGCTGCGGGGAGCACACAGGGGATGAGGGAAATTAGGGTTAGGCTGCGGGGGCACACAGGGGATGAGGGAAGTTAGGGTTAGGCTGCGGGGAGCGCACAGGGGATGAGGGAAGTTAGGGTTAGGCTGCGGGGAGCGCACAGGGGATGAGGGAAGTTAGGGTTAGGCTGCGGAATGGGTGGGATAGGGTTAGGCTGTGGGGAGCGCACAGGGGATGAGGGAAGTTAGGGTTAGGCTGCGGGGAGCGCACAGGGGATGAGGGAAGTTAGGGTTAGGCTGCGGGGAGCGCACAGGGGATGAGGGAAGTTAGGGTTAGGTTGCGGAAGGGGTGGGATAGGGTTAGGCTGCGGGAGCACACAGGGGATGAGGGAAGTTAGGGTTAGGCTGCGGGGAGCACACAGGGGATGAGGGCAGTTAGGGTTAGGCTGCGGGGAACGCACTGGGAATGAGGGAAGTTAGGGTTAGGCTGCGGGGAGCGCACAGGGGATGAGGGAAGTTAGGGTTAGGCTGCGGGGAGCACACAGGGGATGAGGGAAGTTAGGGTTAGGCTGTGGGGAGCACACAGGGGATGAGGGAAGTTAGGGTTAGGCTGCGGGGGCACACAGGGGATGAGGGAAGTTAGGGTTAGGCTGTGGGGAGCACACAGGGGATGAGGGAAGTTAGGGTTAGGCTGCGGGAGCACACAGGGGATGAGGGAAGTTAGGGTTAGGCTGCGGGAGCACACGGGATGAGGGAAGTTAGGGTTAGGCTGCGGGGAGCGCACAGGGGATGAGGGAAGTTAGGGTTAGGCTGCGGGGAGCGCACAGGTGATGAGGGAAGTTAGGGTTAGGCTGCGGGGAGCGCACAGGGGATGAGGTAAGTTAGGGTTAGGTTGCGGAAGGGGTGGGATAGGGTTAGGCTGCGGGAGCACACAGGGGATGAGGGAAGTTAGGGTTTGGCTGTGGGGAGCACACAGGGGATGAGGGCAGTTAGGGTTAGGCTGCGGGGAACGCACTGGGGATGAGGGAAGTTAGGGTTAGGCTGCGGGGAGGGCACAGGGAATGAGGGAAGTTAGGGTTAGGCTGCGGGGAGCACACAGGGGATGAGGGAAGTTAGGGTTAGGCTGCGGGAGCACACAGGGGATGAGGGAAGTTAGGGTTAGGCTGCGGGAGCACACAGGGGATGAGGGAAGTTAGGGTTAGGCTGCGGGGAGCGCACAGGGGATGAGGGAAGTTAGGGTTAGGCTGCGGAAAGGGTGGGATAGGGTTAGGCTGTGGGGAGCACACAGGGGATGAGGGAAGTTAGGGTTAGGCTGTGGGGAGCGCACAGGGGATGAGGGCAGTTAGGGTTAGGCTGCGGGGAGTGCACAGGGGATGAGGGAAGTTAGGGTTAGGCTGCGGGGAGCACACAGGGGATGAGGGAAGTTAGGGTTAGGCTGTGGGGAGCACACAGGGGATGAGGGAAGATAGGGTTAGGCTGTGGGGAGCACACAGGGGATGAGGGAAGTTAGGGTTAGGCTGCGGGAGCACACAGGGGATGAGGGAAGTTAGGGTTAGGCTGCGGGGAGCGCACAGGGGATGAGGGAAGTTAGGGTTAGGCTGCGGGGAGCACACAAGGAATGAGGGAAGTTAGGGTTAGGCTGCGGGGAGCACACAGGGGATGAGGGAAGTTAGGGTTAGGCTGCGGGGAGCACACAGGGGATGAGGGAAGTTAGGGTTAGGCTGCGGGGAGTGCACAGGCGATGAGGGAAGTTAGGGTTAGGCTGCGGGGAGCGCACAGGGGATGAGGGAAGTTAGGGTTAGGCTGCGGTGAGCGCACAGGGGATGAGGGAAGTTAGGGTTAGGCTGCGGTGAGCGCACTGGGGATGAGGGAAGTTAGGGTTAGGCTGAGGGGAGGGCACAGGGAATGAGGGAAGTTAGGGTTAGGCTGCGGGGAGGGCACAGGGAATGAGGGAAGTTAGGGTTAGGCTGCGGGAGCACACAGGGGATGAGGGAAGTTAGGGTTAGGCTGCGGGGAGCGCACAGGGGATGAGGGAAGTTAGGGTTAGGCTGCGGGGAGCGCACAGGGGATGAGGGAAGTTAGGGTTAGGTTGCGGAAGGGGTGGG
The DNA here is from genome assembly GCF_028390025.1 of Pseudophryne corroboree. Taxonomy (NCBI): domain Eukaryota; kingdom Metazoa; phylum Chordata; class Amphibia; order Anura; family Myobatrachidae; genus Pseudophryne; species Pseudophryne corroboree. Next base: position 344,197,669 of record NC_086454.1, on the reverse strand, counting down.
ATAGGGTTAGGCTGCGGGAGCACACAGGGGATGAGGGAAGTTAGGGTTAGGCTGCGGGGAGCACACAGGGGATGAGGGCAGTTAGGGTTAGGCTGCGGGGAACGCACTGGGGATGAGGGAAGTTAGGGTTAGGCTGCGGGGAGGGCACAGGGAATGAGGGAAGTTAGGGTTAGGCTGCGGGGAGCACACAGGGGATGAGGGAAGTTAGGGTTAGGCTGCGGGAGCACACAGGGGATGAGGGAAGTTAGGGTTAGGCTGCGGGAGCACACAGGGGATGAGGGAAGTTAGGGTTAGGCTGCGGGGAGCGCACAGGGGATGAGGGAAGTTAGGGTTAGGCTGCGGAAAGGGTGGGATAGGGTTAGGCTGTGGGGAGCACACAGGGGATGAGGGAAGTTAGGGTTAGGCTGTGGGGAGCGCACAGGGGATGAGGGCAGTTAGGGTTAGGCTGCGGGGAGTGCACAGGGGATGAGGGAAGTTAGGGTTAGGCTGCGGGGAGCACACAGGGGATGAGGGAAGTTAGGGTTAGGCTGTGGGGAGCACACAGGGGATGAGGGAAGTTAGGGTTAGGCTGTGGGGAGCACACAGGGGATGAGGGAAGTTAGGGTTAGGCTGCGGGAGCACACAGGGGATGAGGGAAGTTAGGGTTAGGCTGCGGGGAACGCACAGGGGATGAGGGAAGTTAGGGTTAGGCTGCGGGGAGCACACAGGGAATGAGGGAAGTTAGGGTTAGGCTGCGGGGAGCACACAGGGGATGAGGGAAGTTAGGGTTAGGCTGCGGGGAGCGCACAGGGGATGAGGGAAGTTAGGGTTAGGCTGCGGGGAGCACACAGGGAATGAGGGAAGTTAGGGTTAGGCTGCGGGGAGCACACAGGGGATGAGGGAAGTTAGGGTTAGGCTGCGGGGAGCGCACAGGGGATGAGGGAAGTTAGGGTTAGGCTGCGGGGAGCGCACAGGGGATGAGGGAAGTTAGGGTTAGGCTGTGGGGAGCACACAGGGGATGAGGGAAGTTAGGGTTAGGCTGTGGGGAGCACACAGGGGATGAGGGAAGTTAGGGTTAGGCTGCGGGAGCACACAGGGGATGAGGGAAGTTAGGGTTAGGCTGCGGGGAACGCACAGGGGATGAGGGAAGTTAGGGTTAGGCTGCGGGGAGCACACAGGGAATGAGGGAAGTTAGGGTTAGGCTGCGGGGAGCACACAGGGGATGAGGGAAGTTAGGGTTAGGCTGCGGGGAGCGCACAGGGGATGAGAGAAGTTAGGGTTAGGCTGCGGGGAGCACACAGGGAATGAGGGAAGTTAGGGTTAGGCTGCGGGGAGCACACAGGGGATGAGGGAAGTTAGGGTTAGGCTGCGGGGAGCGCACAGGGGATGAGGGAAGTTAGGGTTAGGCTGCGGGGAGCGCACAGGGGATGAGGGAAGTTAGGGTTAGGCTGCGGGGAGCGCACAGGGGATGAGGGAAGTTAGGGTTAGGCTGCGGGGAGCACACAGGGGATGAGGGCAGTTAGGGTTAGGCTGCGGGGAGCACACAGGGGATGAGGGAAGTTAGGGTTAGGCTGTGGGGAGCACACAGGGGATGAGGGAAGTTAGGGTTAGGCTGCGGGGGCACACAGGGGATGAGGGAAGTCAGGGTAAGGCTGTGGGGAGCACACAGGGGATGAGGGAAGTTAGGGTTAGGCTGCGGGAGCACACAGGGGATGAGGGAAGTTAGGGTTAGGCTGCAGGAGCACACAGGGGATGAGGGAAGTTAGGGTTAGGCTGCGGGGAGCGCACAGGGGATGAGGGAAGTTAGGGTTAGGCTGCGGGGGCACACAGGGGATGAGGGAAGTTAGGGTTAGGCTGCGGGAGCACACAGGGGATCAGGGAAGTTAGGGTTAGACTGCGGGGAGCGCACAGGGGATGAGGGAAGTTAGGGTTAGGCTGCGGGGAGCACACAGGGGATGAGGGAAGTTAGGGTTAGGCTGCGGGGAGTGCACAGGGAATGAGGGAAGTTAGGGTTAGACTGCGGGGAGCGCACAGGGAATGAGGGAAGTTAGGGTTAGGCTGCGGGAGTACACAGGGGATGAGGGAAGTTAGGGTTAGGCTGCGGGGAGCGCACAGGGGATGAGGGAAGTTAGGGTTAGGCTGCGGAATGGGTGGGATAGGGTTAGGCTGTGGGGAGCGCACAGGGGATGAGGGAAGTTAGGGTTAGGCTTCGGGGAGCGCACAGGGGATGAGGGAAGTTAGGGTTAGGCTGCGGGGAGCGCACAGGGGATGAGGGAAGTTAGGGTTAGGTTGCGGAAGGGGTGGGATAGGGTTAGGCTGCGGGAGCACACAGGGGATGAGGGAAGTTAGGGTTAGGCTGCGGGGAGCACACAGGGGATGAGGGCAGTTAGGGTTAGGCTGCGGGGAACGCACTGGGAATAAGGGAAGTTAAGGTTAGGCTGCGGGGAGCGCACAGGGGATGAGGGAAGTTAGGGTTAGGCTGCGGGGAGCACACAGGGGATGAGGGAAGTTAGGGTTAGGCTGTGGGGAGCACACAGGGGATGAGGGAAGTTAGGGTTAGGCTGCGGGGGCACACAGGGGATGAGGGAAGTTAGGGTTAGGCTGTGGGGAGCACACAGGGGATGAGGGAAGTTAGGGTTAGGCTGCGGGAGCACACAGGGGATGAGGGAAGTTAGGGTTAGGCTGCGGGGAGCGCACAGGGGATGAGGGAAGTTAGGGTTAGGCTGCGGGGAGCGCACAGGTGATGAGGGAAGTTAGGGTTAGGCTGCGGGGAGCGCACAGGGGATGAGGTAAGTTAGGGTTAGGTTGCGGAAGGGGTGGGATAGGGTTAGGCTGCGGGAGCACACAGGGGATGAGGGAAGTTAGGGTTTGGCTGTGGGGAGCACACAGGGGATGAGGGCAGTTAGGGTTAGGCTGCGGGGAACGCACTGGGGATGAGGGAAGTTAGGGTTAGGCTGCGGGGAGGGCACAGGGAATGAGGGAAGTTAGGGTTAGGCTGCGGGGAGCACACAGGGGATGAGGGAAGTTAGGGTTAGGCTGCGGGAGCACACAGGGGATGAGGGAAGTTAGGGTTAGGCTGCGGGGAATGCACTGGGGATGAGGGAAGTTAGGGTTAGGCTGCGGGGAGCGCACAGGGGATGAGGGAAGTTATGGTTAGGCTGCGGAAAGGGTGGGATAGGGTTAGGCTGTGGGGAGCACACAGGGGATGAGGGAAGTTAGGGTTAGGCTGTGGGGAGCGCACAGGGGATGATGGCAGTTAGGGTTAGGCTGCGGGGAGTGCACAGGGGATGAGGGAAGTTAGGGTTAGGCTGCGGGGAGCACACAGGGGATGAGGGAAGTTAGGGTTAGGCTGTGGGGAGCACACAGGGGATGAGGGAAGATAGGGTTAGGCTGTGGGGAGCACACAGGGGATGAGGGAAGTTAGGGTTAGGCTGCGGGAGCACACAGGGGATGAGGGAAGTTAGGGTTAGGCTGCGGGGAGCGCACAGGGGATGAGGGAAGTTAGGGTTAGGCTGCGGGGAGCACACAAGTTATGAGGGAAGTTAGGGTTAGGCTGCGGGGAGCACACAGGGGATGAGGGAAGTTAGGGTTAGGCTGCGGGGGCACACAGGGGATGAGGGAAGTTAGGGTTAGGCTGCGGGGAGCGCACAGGGGATGACGGAAGTTAGGGTTAGGCTGTGGGGAGCGCACAGGGGATGAGGGAAGTTAGGGTTAGGCTGCGGAATGGGTGGGATAGGGTTAGGCTGTGGGGAGCGCACAGGGGATGAGGGAAGTTAGGGTTAGGCTGCGGGGAGCGCACAGGGGATGAGGGAAGTTAGGGTTAGGCTGCGGGGAGCGCACAGGGGATGAGGGAAGTTAGGGTTAGGCTGTGGGGAGCGCACAGGGGATGAGGGAAGTTAGGGTTAGGCTGCGGGGAGCGCACAGGGGATGAGGGAAGTTAGGGTTAGGCTGCGGGGAGCGCACAGGGGATGAGGGAAGTTAGGGTTAGGCTGCGGGGAGCACACAGGGGATGAGGGAAGTTAGGTGTAGGCTGTGGGGAGCACACAGGGGATGAGGGAAGTTAGGGTTAGGCTGCGGGGGCACACGGGATGAGGGAAGTTAGGGTTAGGCTGTGGGGAGCACACAGGGGATGAGGGAAGTTAGGGTTAGGCTGCGGGAGCACACAGGGGATGAGGGAAGTTAGGGTTAGGCTGCGGAAAGGGTGGGATAGGGTTAGGCTGTGGGGAGCACACAGGGGATGAGGGAAGTTAGGGTTAGGCTGTGGGAAGCGCACAGGGGATGAGGGCAGTTAGGGTTAGGCTGCGGGGAGTGCACAGGGGATGAGGGAAGTTAGGGTTAGGCTGCGGGGAGCACACAGGGGATGAGGGAAGTTAGGGTTAGGCTGTGGGGAGCACACAGGGGATGAGGGAAGATAGGGTTAGGCTGTGGGGAGCACACAGGGGATGAGGGAAGTTAGGGTTAGGCTGCGGGAGCACACAGGGGATGAGGGAAGTTAGGGTTAGGCTGCGGGGAGCGCACAGGGGATGAGGGAAGTTAGGGTTAGGCTGCGGGGAGCACACAAGGAATGAGGGAAGTTAGGGTTAGGCTGCGGGGAGCACACAGGGGATGAGGGAAGTTAGGGTTAGGCTGCGGGGAGCACACAGGGGATGAGGGAAGTTAGGGTTAGGCTGCGGGGAGTGCACAGGCGATGAGGGAAGTTAAGGTTAGGCTGCGGGGAGCGCACAGGGGATGAGGGAAGTTAGGGTTAGGCTGCGGTGAGCGCACAGGGGATGAGGGAAGTTAGGGTTAGGCTGCGGTGAGCGCACTGGGGATGAGGGAAGTTAGGGTTAGGCTGAGGGGAGGGCACAGGGAATGAGGGAAGTTAGGGTTAGGCTGCGGGGAGGGCACAGGGAATGAGGGAAGTTAGGGTTAGGCTGCGGGAGCACACAGGGGATGAGGGAAGTTAGGGTTAGGCTGCGGGGAGCGCACAGGGGATGAGGGAAGTTAGGGTTAGGCTGCGGGGAGCGCACAGGGGATGAGGGAAGTTAGGGTTAGGTTGCGGAAGGGGTGGGATAGGGTTAGGCTGCGGGAGCACACAGGGGATGAGGGAAGTTAGGGTTAGGCTGCGGGGAGCACACAGGGGATGAGGGCAGTTAGGGTTAGGCTGCGGGGAACGCACTGGGGATGAGGGAAGTTAGGGTTAGGCTGCGGGGAGGGCACAGGGAATGAGGGAAGTTAGGGTTAGGCTGCGGGGAGCACACAGGGGATGAGGGAAGTTAGGGTTAGGCTGCGGGAGCACACAGGGGATGAGGGAAGTTAGGGTTAGGCTGCGGGAGCACACAGGGGATGAGGGAAGTTAGGGTTAGGCTGCGGGGAGCGCACAGGGGATGAGGGAAGTTAGGGTTAGGCTGCGGGGAGCACACAAGTTATGAGGGAAGTTAGGGTTAGGCTGCGGGGAGCACACAGGGGATGAGGGAAGTTAGGGTTAGGCTGCGGGGGCACACAGGGGATGAGGGAAGTTAGGGTTAGGCTGCGGGGAGCGCACAGGGGATGACGGAAGTTAGGGTTAGGCTGTGGGGAGCGCACAGGGGATGAGGGAAGTTAGGGTTAGGCTGCGGAATGGGTGGGATAGGGTTAGGCTGTGGGGAGCGCACAGGGGATGAGGGAAGTTAGGGTTAGGCTGCGGGGAGCGCACAGGGGATGAGGGAAGTTAGGGTTAGGCTGCGGGGAGCGCACAGGGGATGAGGGAAGTTAGGGTTAGGCTGTGGGGAGCGCACAGGGGATGAGGGAAGTTAGGGTTAGGCTGCGGGGAGCGCACAGGGGATGAGGGAAGTTAGGGTTAGGCTGCGGGGAGCGCACAGGGGATGAGGGAAGTTAGGGTTAGGCTGCGGGGAGCACACAGGGGATGAGGGAAGTTAGGTGTAGGCTGTGGGGAGCACACAGGGGATGAGGGAAGTTAGGGTTAGGCTGCGGGGGCACACGGGATGAGGGAAGTTAGGGTTAGGCTGTGGGGAGCACACAGGGGATGAGGGAAGTTAGGGTTAGGCTGCGGGAGCACACAGGGGATGAGGGAAGTTAGGGTTAGGCTGCGGAAAGGGTGGGATAGGGTTAGGCTGTGGGGAGCACACAGGGGATGAGGGAAGTTAGGGTTAGGCTGTGGGAAGCGCACAGGGGATGAGGGCAGTTAGGGTTAGGCTGCGGGGAGTGCACAGGGGATGAGGGAAGTTAGGGTTAGGCTGCGGGGAGCACACAGGGGATGAGGGAAGTTAGGGTTAGGCTGTGGGGAGCACACAGGGGATGAGGGAAGATAGGGTTAGGCTGTGGGGAGCACACAGGGGATGAGGGAAGTTAGGGTTAGGCTGCGGGAGCACACAGGGGATGAGGGAAGTTAGGGTTAGGCTGCGGGGAGCGCACAGGGGATGAGGGAAGTTAGGGTTAGGCTGCGGGGAGCACACAAGGAATGAGGGAAGTTAGGGTTAGGCTGCGGGGAGCACACAGGGGATGAGGGAAGTTAGGGTTAGGCTGCGGGGAGCACACAGGGGATGAGGGAAGTTAGGGTTAGGCTGCGGGGAGTGCACAGGCGATGAGGGAAGTTAAGGTTAGGCTGCGGGGAGCGCACAGGGGATGAGGGAAGTTAGGGTTAGGCTGCGGTGAGCGCACAGGGGATGAGGGAAGTTAGGGTTAGGCTGCGGTGAGCGCACTGGGGATGAGGGAAGTTAGGGTTAGGCTGAGGGGAGGGCACAGGGAATGAGGGAAGTTAGGGTTAGGCTGCGGGGAGGGCACAGGGAATGAGGGAAGTTAGGGTTAGGCTGCGGGAGCACACAGGGGATGAGGGAAGTTAGGGTTAGGCTGCGGGGAGCGCACAGGGGATGAGGGAAGTTAGGGTTAGGCTGCGGGGAGCGCACAGGGGATGAGGGAAGTTAGGGTTAGGTTGCGGAAGGGGTGGGATAGGGTTAGGCTGCGGGAGCACACAGGGGATGAGGGAAGTTAGGGTTAGGCTGCGGGGAGCACACAGGGGATGAGGGCAGTTAGGGTTAGGCTGCGGGGAACGCACTGGGGATGAGGGAAGTTAGGGTTAGGCTGCGGGGAGGGCACAGGGAATGAGGGAAGTTAGGGTTAGGCTGCGGGGAGCACACAGGGGATGAGGGAAGTTAGGGTTAGGCTGCGGGAGCACACAGGGGATGAGGGAAGTTAGGGTTAGGCTGCGGGAGCACACAGGGGATGAGGGAAGTTAGGGTTAGGCTGCGGGGAGCGCACAGGGGATGAGGGAAGTTAGGGTTAGGCTGCGGAAAGGGTGGGATAGGGTTAGGCTGTGGGGAGCACACAGGGGATGAGGGAAGTTAGGGTTAGGCTGTGGGGAGCGCACAGGGGATGAGGGCAGTTAGGGTTAGGCTGCGGGGAGTGCACAGGGGATGAGGGAAGTTAGGGTTAGGCTGCGGGGAGCACACAGGGGATGAGGGAAGTTAGGGTTAGGCTGTGGGGAGCACACAGGGGATGAGGGAAGTTAGGGTTAGGCTGTGGGGAGCACACAGGGGATGAGGGAAGTTAGGGTTAGGCTGCGGGAGCACACAGGGGATGAGGGAAGTTAGGGTTAGGCTGCGGGGAACGCACAGGGGATGAGGGAAGTTAGGGTTAGGCTGCGGGGAGCACACAGGGAATGAGGGAAGTTAGGGTTAGGCTGCGGGGAGCACACAGGGGATGAGGGAAGTTAGGGTTAGGCTGCGGGTAGAGCACAGGGGATGAGGGAAGTTAGGGTTAGGCTGCGGGGAGCGCACAGGGGATGAGGGAAGTTAGGGTTAGGCTGCGGGGAGCGCACAGGGGATGAGGGAAGTTAGGGTTAGGTTGCGGAAGGGGTGGGATAGGGTTAGGCTGCGGGAGCACACAGGGGATGAGGGAAGTTAGGGTTAGGCTGCGGGGAGCACACAGGGGATGAGGGCAGTTAGGGTTAGGCTGCGGGGAACGCACTGGGGATGAGGGAAGTTAGGGTTAGGCTGCGGGGAGGGCACAGGGAATGAGGGAAGTTAGGGTTAGGCTGCGGGGAGCACACAGGGGATAAGGGAAGTTAGGGTTAGGCTGTGGGGAGCACACAGGGGATGAGGGAAGTTAGGGTTTGGCTGCGGGGGCACACAGGGGATGAGGGAAGTCAGGGTAAGGCTGTGGGGAGCACACAGGGGATGAGGGAAGTTAGGGTTAGGCTGCGGGAGCACACAGGGGATGAGGGAAGTTAGGGTTAGGCTGCAGGAGCACACAGGGGATGAGGGAAGTTAGGGTTAGGCTGCGGGGAGCGCACAGGGGATGAGGGAAGTTAGGGTTAGGCTGCGGGGGCACACAGGGGATGAGGGAAGTTAGGGTTAGGCTGCGGGAGCACACAGGGGATCAGGAAAGTTAGGGTTAGACTGCGGGGAGCGCACAGGGGATGAGGGAAGTTAGGGTTAGGCTGCAGGGAGCACACAGGGGATGAGGGAAGTTAGGGTTAGGCTGCGGGGAGTGCACAGGGAATGAGGGAAGTTAGGGTTAGACTGCGGGGAGCGCACAGGGAATGAGGGAAGTTAGGGTTAGGCTGCGGGAGTACACAGGGGATGAGGGAAGTTAGGGTTAGGCTGCGGGGAGCGCACAGGGGATGAGGGAAGTTAGGGTTAGGCTGCGGAATGGGTGGGATAGGGTTAGGCTGTGGGGAGCGCACAGGGGATGAGGGAAGTTAGGGTTAGGCTTCGGGGAGCGCACAGGGGATGAGGGAAGTTAGGGTTAGGCTGCGGGGAGCGCACAGGGGATGAGGGAAGTTAGGGTTAGGTTGCGGAAGGGGTGGGATAGGGTTAGGCTGCGGGAGCACACAGGGGATGAGGGAAGTTAGGGTTAGGCTGCGGGGAGCACACAGGGGATGAGGGCAGTTAGGGTTAGGCTGCGGGGAACGCACTGGGAATAAGGGAAGTTAGGGTTAGGCTGCGGGGAGCGCACAGGGGATGAGGGAAGTTAGGGTTAGGCTGCGGGGAGCACACAGGGGATGAGGGAAGTTAGGGTTAGGCTGTGGGGAGCACACAGGGGATGAGGGAAGTTAGGGTTAGCCTGCGGGGGCACACAGGGGATGAGGGAAGTTAGGGTTAGGCTGTGGGGAGCACACAGGGGATGAGGGAAGTTAGGGTTAGGCTGCGGGAGCACACAGGGGATGAGGGAAGTTATGGTTAGGCTGCGGGGAGCGCACAGGGGATGAGGGAAGTTAGGGTTAGGCTGCGGGGAGCGCACAGGTGATGAGGGAAGTTAGGGTTAGGCTGCGGGGAGCGCACAGGGGATGAGGTAAGTTAGGGTTAGGTTGCGGAAGGGGTGGGATAGGGTTAGGCTGCGGGAGCACACAGGGGATGAGGGAAGTTAGGGTTTGGCTGTGGGGAGCACACAGGGGATGAGGGCAGTTAGGGTTAGGCTGCGGGGAACGCACTGGGGATGAGGGAAGTTAGGGTTAGGCTGCGGGGAGGGCACAGGGAATGAGGGAAGTTAGGGTTAGGCTGCGGGGAGCACACAGGGGATGAGGGAAGTTAGGGTTGGGCTGCGGGAGCACACAGGGGATGAGGGAAGTTAGGGTTAGGCTGCGGGGAATGCACTGGGGATGAGGGAAGTTAGGGTTAGGCTGCGGGGAGCGCACAGTGGATGAGGGAAGTTAGGGTTAGGCTGCGGAAAGGGTGGGATAGGGTTAGGCTGTGGGGAGCACACAGGGGATGAGGGAAGTTAGGGTTAGGCTGTGGGGAGCGCACAGGGGATGAGGGCAGTTAGGGTTAGGCTGCGGGGAGTGCACAGGGGATGAGGGAAGGTAGGGTTAGGCTGCGGGGAGCACACAGGGGATGAGGGAAGTTAGGGTTAGGCTGTGGGGAGCACACAGGGGATGAGGGAAGATAGGGTTAGGCTGTGGGGAGCACACAGGGGATGAGGGAAGTTAGGGTTAGGCTGCGGGAGCACACAGGGGATGAGGGAAGTTAGGGTTAGGCTGCGGGGAGCGCACAGGGGATGAGGGAAGTTAGGGTTAGGCTGCGGGGAGCACACAAGGAATGAGGGAAGTTAGGGTTAGGCTGCGGGGAGCACACAGGGGATGAGGGAAGTTAGGGTTAGGCTGCGGGGGCACACAGGGGATGAGGGAAGTTAGGGTTAGGCTGCGGGGAGCGCACAGGGGATGAGGGAAGTTAGGGTTAGGCTGCGGGGAGCGCACAGGGGATGAGGGAAGTTAGGGTTAGGCTGCGGAATGGGTGGGATAGGGTTAGGCTGTGGGGAGCGCACAGGGGATGAGGGAAGTTAGGGTTAGGCTGCGGGGAGCGCACAGGGGATGAGGGAAGTTAGGGTTAGGCTGCGGGGAGCGCACAGGGGATGAGGGAAGTTAGGGTTAGGTTGCGGAAGGGGTGGGATAGGGTTAGGCTGCGGGAGCACACAGGGGATGAGGGAAGTTAGGGTTAGGCTGCGGGGAGCACACAGGGGATGAGGGCAGTTAGGGTTAGGCTGCGGGGAACGCACTGGGAATGAGGGAAGTTAGGGTTAGGCTGGGGGGAGCGCACAGGGGATGAGGGAAGTTAGGGTTAGGCTGCGGGGAGCACACAGGGGATGAGGGAAGTTAGGGTTAGGCTGTGGGGAGCACACAGGGGATGAGGGAAGTTAGGGTTAGGCTGCGGGGGCACACGGGATGAGGGAAGTTAGGGTTAGGCTGTGGGGAGCACACAGGGGATGAGGGAAGTTAGGGTTAGGCTGCGGGAGCACACAGGGGATGAGGGAAGTTAGGGTTAGGCTGCGGGAGCACACGGGATGAGGGAAGTTAGGGTTAGGCTGCGGGGAGCGCACAGGGGATGAGGGAAGTTAGGGTTAGGCTGCGGGGAGCGCACAGGTGAGGAGGGAAGTTAGGGTTAGGCTGCGGGGAGCGCACAGGGGATGAGGTAAGTTAGGGTTAGGTTGCGGAAGGGGTGGGATAGGATTAGGCTGCGGGAGCACACAGGGGATGAGGGAAGTTAGGGTTTGGCTGTGGGGAGCACACAGGGGATGAGGGCAGTTAGGGTTAGGCTGCGGGGAACGCACTGGGGATGAGGGAAGTTAGGGTTAGGCTGCGGGGAGGGCACAGGGAATGAGGGAAGTTAGGGTTAGGCTGCGGGGAGCACACAGGGGATGAGGGAAGTTAGGGTTAGGCTGCGGGAGCACACAGGGGATGAGGGAAGTTAGGGTTAGGCTGCGGGAGCACACAGGGGATGAGGGAAGTTAGGGTTAGGCTGCGGGGAGCGCACAGGGGATGAGGGAAGTTAGGGTTAGGCTGCGGAAAGGGTGGGATAGGGTTAGGCTGTGGGGAGCACACAGGGGATGAGGGAAGTTAGGGTTAGGCTGTGGGGAGCGCACAGGGGATGAGGGCAGTTAGGGTTAGGCTGCGGGGAGTGCACAGGGGATGAGGGAAGTTAGGGTTAGGCTGCGGGGAGCACACAGGGGATGAGGGAAGTTAGGGTTAGGCTGTGGGGAGCACACAGGGGATGAGGGAAGATAGGGTTAGGCTGTGGGGAGCACACAGGGGATGAGGGAAGTTAGGGTTAGGCTGCGGGAGCACACAGGGGATGAGGGAAGTTAGGGTTAGGCTGCGGGGAGCACACAAGGAATGAGGGAAGTTAGGGTTAGGCTGCGGAAAGGGTGGGATAGGGTTAGGCTGTGGGGAGCACACAGGGGATGAGGGAAGTTAGGGTTAGGCTGTGGGGAGCGCACAGGGGATGAGGGCAGTTAGGGTTAGGCTGCGGGGAGTGCACAGGGGATGAGGGAAGTTAGGGTTAGGCTGCGGGGAGCACACAGGGGATGAGGGAAGTTAGGGTTAGGCTGTGGGGAGCACACAGGGGATGAGGGAAGATAGGGTTAGGCTGTGGGGAGCACACAGGGGATGAGGGAAGTTAGGGTTAGGCTGCGGGAGCACACAGGGGATGAGGGAAGTTAGGGTTAGGCTGCGGGGAGCACACAAGGAATGAGGGAAGTTAGGGTTAGGCTGCGGGGAGCACACAGGGGATGAGGGAAGTTAGGGTTAGGCTGCGGGGAGCACACAGGGGATGAGGGAAGTTAGGGTTAGGCTGCGGGGAGTGCACAGGCGATGAGGGAAGTTAGGGTTAGGCTGCGGGGAGCGCACAGGGGATGAGGGAAGTTAGGGTTAGGCTGCAGTGAGCGCACAGGGGATGAGGGAAGTTAGGGTTAGGCTGCGGTGAGCGCACTGGGGATGAGGGAAGTTAGGGTTAGGCTGAGGGGAGGGCACAGGGAATGAGGGAAGTTAGGGTTAGGCTGCGGGGAGGGCACAGGGAATGAGGGAAGTTAGGGTTAGGCTGCGGGAGCACACAGGGGATGAGGGAAGTTAGGGTTAGGCTGCGGGGAGCGCACAGGGGATGAGGGAAGTTAGGGTTAGGCTGCGGGGAGCGCACAGGGGATGAGGGAAGTTAGGGTTAGGTTGCGGAAGGGGTGGGATAGGGTTAGGCTGCGGGAGCACACAGGGGATGAGGGAAGTTAGGGTTAGGCTGCGGGGAGCACACAGGGGATGAGGGCAGTTAGGGTTAGGCTACGGGGAACGCACTGGGGATGAGGGAAGTTAGGGTTAGGCTGCGGGGAGGGCACAGGGAATGAGGGAAGTTAGGGTTAGGCTGCGGGGAGCACACAGGGGATGAGGGAAGTTAGGGTTAGGCTGCGGGAGCACACAGGGGATGAGGGAAGTTAGGGTTAGGCTGCGGGAGCACACAGGGGATGAGGGAAGTTAGGGTTAGGCTGCGGGGAGCGCACAGGGGATGAGGGAAGTTAGGGTTAGGCTGCGGAAAGGGTGGGATAGGGTTAGGCTGTGGGGAGCACACAGGGGATGAGGGAAGTTAGGGTTAGGCTGTGGGGAGCGCACAGGGGATGAGGGCAGTTAGGGTTAGGCTGCGGGGAGTGCACAGGGGATGAGGGAAGTTAGGGTTAGGCTGCGGGGAGCACACAGGGGATGAGGGAAGTTAGGGTTAGGCTGTGGGGAGCACACAGGGGATGAGGGAAGTTAGGGTTAGGCTGTGGGGAGCACACAGGGGATGAGGGAAGTTAGGGTTAGGCTGCGGGAGCACACAGGGGATGAGGGAAGTTAGGGTTAGGCTGCGGGGAACGCACAGGGGATGAGGGAAGTTAGGGTTAGGCTGCGGGGAGCACACAGGGAATGAGGGAAGTTAGGGTTATGCTGCGGGGAGCACACAGGGGATGAGGGAAGTTAGGGTTAGGCTGCGGGGAGCGCACAGGGGATGAGGGAAGTTAGGGTTAGGCTGCGGGGAGCGCACAGGGGATGAGGGAAGTTAGGGTTAGGCTGCGGGGAGCGCACAGGGGATGAGGGAAGTTAGGGTTAGGTTGCGGAAGGGGTGGGATAGGGTTAGGCTGCGGGAGCACACAGGGGATGAGGGAAGTTAGGGTTAGGCTGCGGTGAGCACACAGGGGATGAGGGCAGTTAGGGTTAGGCTGCGGGGAACGCACTGGGGATGAGGGAAGTTAGGGTTAGGCTGCGGGGAGGGCACAGGGAATGAGGGAAGTTAGGGTTAGGCTGCGGGGAGCACACAGGGGATGAGGGAAGTTAGGGTTAGGCTGTGGGGAGCACACAGGGGATGAGGGAAGTTAGGGTTAGGCTGCGGGGGCACACAGGGGATGAGGGAAGTCAGGGTAAGGCTGTGGGGAGCACACAGGGGATGAGGGAAGTTAGGGTTAGGCTGCGGGAGCACACAGGGGATGAGGGAAGTTAGGGTTAGGCTGCGGGAGCACACAGGGGATGAGGGAAGTTAGGGTTAGGCTGCGGGGAGCGCACAGGGGATGAGGGAAGTTAGGGTTAGGCTGCGGGGGCACACAGGGGATGAGGGAAGTTAGGGTTAGGCTGCGGGAGCACACAGGGGATCAGGGAAGTTAGGGTTAGACTGCGGGGAGCGCACAGGGGATGAGGGAAGTTAGGGTTAGGCTGCGGGAGTGCACAGGGGATGAGGGAAGTTAGGGTTAGGCTGCGGGGAGCACACAGGGGTTGAGGGCAGTTAGGGTTAGGCTGCGGGGAACGCACTGGGGATGAGGGAAGTTAGGGTGAGGCTGCGGAGAGGGCACAGGGAATGAGGGAAGTTAGGGTTAGGCTGCGGGGAGCACACAGGGGATGAGGGAAGTTAGGGTTAGGCTGCGGGAGCACACAGGGGATGAGGGAAGTTAGGGTTAGGCTGTGGGGAGCGCACAGGGGATGAGGGAAGTTAGGGTTAGGCTGCGGAAAGGGTGGGATTGGGTTAGGCTGTGGGGAGCACACAGGGGATGAGGGAAGTTAGGGTTAGGCTGTGGGGAGCGCACAGGGGATGAGGGCAGTTAGGGTTAGGCTGCGGGGAGTGCACAGGGGATGAGGGAAGTTAGGGTTAGGCTGCGGGGAGCACACAGGGGATGAGGGAAGTTAGGGTTAGGCTGTGGGGAGCATACAGGGGATGAGGGAAGTTAGGGTTAGGCTGTGGGGAGCACACAGGGGATGAGGGAAGTTAGGGTTAGGCTGCGGGAGCACACAGGGGATGAGGGAAGTTAGGGTTAGGCTGCGGGGAGCGCACAGAGGATGAGGGAAGTTAGGGTTAGGCTGCGGGGAGCACACAGGGAATGAGGGAAGTTAGGGTTAGGCTGCGGGGAGCACACAGGGGATGAGGGAAGTTAGGGTTAGGCTGCGGGGAGCACACAGGGGATGAGGGAAGTTAGGGTTAGGCTGCGGTGAGCGCACAGGGGATGAGGGAAGTTAGGGTTAGGCTGCGGTGAGCGCACAGGGGATGAGGGAAGTTAGGGTTAGGCTGCGGGGAGGGCACAGGGAATGAGGGAAGTTAGGGTTAGGCTGCGGGGAGGGCACAGGGGTTTAGGGAAGTTAGGGTTAGGCTGCGGGGAGCGCACAGGGGATGAGGGAAGTTAGGGTTAGGCTGCGGGGAGCGCACAGGGGATGAGGGAAGTTAGGGTTAGGCTGCGGGAGCACACAGGGGATGAGGGAAGTTAGGGTTAGGCTGCGGGGAGCGCACAGGGGATGAGGGAAGTTAGGGTTAGGCTGCGGGGAGCACACAAGGAATGAGGGAAGCTAGGGTTAGGCTGCGGGGAGCACACAGGGGATGAGGGAAGTTAGGGTTAGGCTGCGGGGAGCACACAGGGGATGAGGGAAGTTAGGGTTAGGCTGCGGGGAGTGCACAGGCGATGAGGGAAGTTAGGGTTAGGCTGCGGGGAGCGCACAGGGGATGAGGGAAGTTAGGGTTAGGCTGCAGTGAGCGCACAGGGGATGAGGGAAGTTAGGGTTAGGCTGCGGTGAGCGCACTGGGGATGAGGGAAGTTAGGGTTAGGCTGAGGGGAGGGCACAGGGAATGAGGGAAGTTAGGGTTAGGCTGCGGGGAGGGCACAGGGAATGAGGGAAGTTAGGGTTAGGCTGCGGGAGCACACAGGGGATGAGGGAAGTTAGGGTTAGGCTGCGGGGAGCGCACAGGGGATGAGGGAAGTTAGGGTTAGGCTGCGGGGAGCGCACAGGGGATGAGGGAAGTTAGGGTTAGGTTGCGGAAGGGGTGGGATAGGGTTAGGCTGCGGGAGCACACAGGGGATGAGGGAAGTTAGGGTTAGGCTGCGGGGAGCACACAGGGGATGAGGGCAGTTAGGGTTAGGCTACGGGGAACGCACTGGGGATGAGGGAAGTTAGGGTTAGGCTGCGGGGAGGGCACAGGGAATGAGGGAAGTTAGGGTTAGGCTGCGGGGAGCACACAGGGGATGAGGGAAGTTAGGGTTAGGCTGCGGGAGCACACAGGGGATGAGGGAAGTTAGGGTTAGGCTGCGGGAGCACACAGGGGATGAGGGAAGTTAGGGTTAGGCTGCGGGGAGCGCACAGGGGATGAGGGAAGTTAGGGTTAGGCTGCGGAAAGGGTGGGATAGGGTTAGGCTGTGGGGAGCACACAGGGGATGAGGGAAGTTAGGGTTAGGCTGTGGGGAGCGCACAGGGGATGAGGGCAGTTAGGGTTAGGCTGCGGGGAGTGCACAGGGGATGAGGGAAGTTAGGGTTAGGCTGCGGGGAGCACACAGGGGATGAGGGAAGTTAGGGTTAGGCTGTGGGGAGCACACAGGGGATGAGGGAAGTTAGGGTTAGGCTGTGGGGAGCACACAGGGGATGAGGGAAGTTAGGGTTAGGCTGCGGGAGCACACAGGGGATGAGGGAAGTTAGGGTTAGGCTGCGGGGAACGCACAGGGGATGAGGGAAGTTAGGGTTAGGCTGCGGGGAGCACACAGGGAATGAGGGAAGTTAGGGTTATGCTGCGGGGAGCACACAGGGGATGAGGGAAGTTAGGGTTAGGCTGCGGGGAGCGCACAGGGGATGAGGGAAGTTAGGGTTAGGCTGCGGGGAGCGCACAGGGGATGAGGGAAGTTAGGGTTAGGCTGCGGGGAGCGCACAGGGGATGAGGGAAGTTAGGGTTAGGTTGCGGAAGGGGTGGGATAGGGTTAGGCTGCGGGAGCACACAGGGGATGAGGGAAGTTAGGGTTAGGCTGCGGGGAGCACACAGGGGATGAGGGCAGTTAGGGTTAGGCTGCGGGGAACGCACTGGGGATGAGGGAAGTTAGGGTTAGGCTGCGGGGAGGGCACAGGGAATGAGGGAAGTTAGGGTTAGGCTGCGGGGAGCACACAGGGGATGAGGGAAGTTAGGGTTAGGCTGTGGGGAGCACACAGGGGATGAGGGAAGTTAGGGTTAGGCTGCGGGGGCACACAGGGGATGAGGGAAGTCAGGGTAAGGCTGTGGGGAGCACACAGGGGATGAGGGAAGTTAGGGTTAGGCTGCGGGAGCACACAGGGAATGAGGGAAGTTAGGGTTAGGCTGCGGGAGTACACAGGGGATGAGGGAAGTTAGGGTTAGGCTGCGGGGAGCGCACAGGGGATGAGGGAAGTTAGGGTTAGGCTGCGGAATGGGTGGGATAGGGTTAGGCTGTGGGGAGCGCACAGGGGATGAGGGAAGTTAGGGTTAGGCTGCGGGGAGCGCACAGGGGATGAGGGAAGTTAGGGTTAGGTTGCGGAAGGGGTGGGATAGGGTTAGGCTGCGGGAGCACACAGGGGATGAGGGAAGTTAGGGTTAGGCTGCGGGGAGCACACAGGGGATGAGGGCAGTTAGGGTTAGGCTGCGGGGAACGCACTGGGGATGAGGGAAGTTAGGGTTAGGCTGCGGTGAGGGCACAGGGAATGAGGGAAGTTAGGGTTAGGCTGCGGGGAGCACACAGGGGATGAGGGAAGTTAGGGTTAGGCTGCGGGGAGCACACAGGGGATGAGGGAAGTTAGGGTTAGGCTGTGGCGAGCACACAGGGGATGAAGGAAGTTAGGGTTAGGCTGCGGGGGCACACAGGGGATGAGGGAAGTTAGGGTTAGGCTGTGGGGAGCACACAGGGGATGAGGGAAGTTAGGGTTAGGCTGCGGGAGCACACAGGGGATGAGGGAAGTTAGGGTTAGGCTGCGGGAGCACACGGGATGAGGGAAGTTAGGGTTAGGCTGCGGGGAGCGCACAGGGGATGAGGGAAGTTAGGGTTAGGCTGCGGGGAGCGCACAGGGGATGAGGGAAGTTAGGGTTAGGCTGCGGGGAGCGCACAGGGGAAGAGGTAAGTTAGGGTTAGGTTGCGGAAGGGGTGGGATAGGGTTAGGCTGCGGGAGCACACAGGGGATGAGGGAAGTTAGGGTTAGGCTGCGGGGAGCACACAGGGGATGAGGGCAGTTAGGGTTAGGCTGCGGGGAACGCACTGGGGATGAGGGAAGTTAGGGTTAGGCTGCGGGGAGGGCACAGGGAATGAGGGAAGTTAGGGTTAGGCTGCGGGGAGCACACAGGGGATGAGGGAAGTTAGGGTTAGGCTGCGGGAGCACACAGGGAATGAGGGAAGTTAGGGTTAGGCTGCGGGAGCACACAGGGGATGAGGGAAGTTAGGGTTAGGCTGCGGGGAGCGCACAGGGGATGAGGGAAGTTAGGGTTAGGCTGCGGAAAGGGTGGGATAGGGTTAGGCTGTGGGGAGCACACAGGGGATGAGGGAAGTTAGGGTTAGGCTGTGGGGAGCGCACAGGGGATGAGGGCAGTTAGGGTTAGGCTGCGGGGAGTGCACAGGGGATGAGGGAAGTTAGGGTTAGGCTGCGTGGAGCACACAGGGGATGTGGGAAGTTAGGGTTAGGCTGTGGGGAGCATACAGGGGATGAGGGAAGTTAGGGTTAGGCTGTGGGGAGCACACAGGGGATGAGGGAAGTTAGGGTTAGGCTGCGGGAGTGCACAGGGGATGAGGGAAGTTAGGGTTAGGCTGCGGGGAGCACACAGGGGTTGAGGGCAGTTAGGGTTAGGCTGCGGGGAACGCACTGGGGATGAGGGAAGTTAGGGTTAGGCTGCGGGGAGGGCACAGGGAATGAGGGAAGTTAGGGTTAGGCTGCGGGGAGCACACAGGGGATGAGGGAAGTTAGGGTTAGGCTGTGGGGAGCGCACAGGGGATGAGGGAAGTTAGGGTTAGGCTGCGGAAAGGGTGGGATTGGGTTAGGCTGTGGGGAGCACACAGGGGATGAGGGAAGTTAGGGTTAGGCTGTGGGGAGCGCACAGGGGATGAGGGCAGTTAGGGTTAGGCTGCGGGGAGTGCACAGGGGATGAGGGAAGTTAGGGTTAGGCTGCGGGGAGCACACAGGGGATGAGGGAAGTTAGGGTTAGGCTGTGGGGAGCATACAGGGGATGAGGGAAGTTAGGGTTAGGCTGTGGGGAGCACACAGGGGATGAGGGAAGTTAGGGTTAGGCTGCGGGAGCACACAGGGGATGAGGGAAGTTAGGGTTAGGCTGCGGGGAGCGCACAGAGGATGAGGGAAGTCAGGGTTAGGCTGCGGGGAGCACACAGGGAATGAGGGAAGTTAGGGTTAGGCTGCGGGGAGCACACAGGGGATGAGGGAAGTTAGGGTTAGGCTGCGGGGAGCACACAGGGGATGAGGGAAGTTAGGGTTAGGCTGCGGTGAGCGCACAGGGGATGAGGGAAGTTAGGGTTAGGCTGCGGTGAGCGCACAGGGGATGAGGGAAGTTAGGGTTAGGCTGCGGGGAGGGCACAGGGAATGAGGGAAGTTAGGGTTAGGCTGCGGGGAGGGCACAGGGGATGAGGGAAGTTAGGGTTAGGCTGCGGGGAGCGCACAGGGGATGAGGGAAGTTAGGGTTAGGCTGCGGGGAGCGCACAGGGGATGAGGGAAGTTAGGGTTAGGTTGCGGAAGGGGTGGGATAGGGTTAGGCTGCGGGAGCACACAGGGGATGAGGGAAGTTAGGGTTAGGCTGCGGGGAGCACACAGGGGATGAGGGCAGTTAGGGTTAGGCTGCGGGGAACGCACTGGGGATGAGGGAAGTTAGGGTTAGGCTGCGGAGAGGGCACAGGGAATGAGGGAAGTTAGGGTTAGGCTGCGGGGAGCACACAGGGGATGAGGGAAGTTAGGGTTAGGCTGCGGGAGCACACAGGGGATGAGGGAAGTTAGGGTTAGGCTGCGGGAGCACACAGGGGATGAGGGAAGTTAGGGTTAGGCTGCAGGGAGCGCACAGGGGATGAGGGAAGTTAGGGTTAGGCTGCGGAAAGGGTGGGATAGGGTTAGGCTGTGGGGAGCACACAGGGGATGAGGGAAGTTAGGGTTAGGCTGTGGGGAGCACACAGGGGATGAGGGAAGTTAGGGTTAGGCTGTGGGGAGCACACAGGGGATGGGGAAGTTAGGGTTAGGCTGCGGGAGCACACGGGATGAGGGAAGTTAGGGTTAGGCTGCGGGGAGCGCACAGGGGATGAGGGAAGTTAGGGTTAGGCTGCGGTGAGCACACAGGGGATGAGGGAAGTTAGGGTTAGGCTGCGGGGAGCGCACAGGGGATGAGGGAAGTTAGGGTTAGGCTGCGGGGAGCGAACAGGAGATGAGGGAAGTTAGGGTTAGGCTGCGGTGAGCACACAGGGGATGAGGGAAGTTAGGATTAGGCTGCGGGGAGCGCACAGGGGATGAGGGAAGTTAGGGTTAGGCTGCGGTGAGCACACGGGATGAGGGAAGTTAGGGTTAGGCTGCGGGGAGCGCACAGGAGATGAGGGAAGTTAGGGTTAGGCTGCGGTGAGCACACAGGGGATGAGGGAAGTTAGGGTTAGGCTGCGGGGAGCGCACAGGAGATGAGGGAAGTTAGGGTTAGGCTGCGGTGAGCACACAGGGGATGAGGGAAGTTAGGGTTAGGCTGCGGGGAGCGCACAGGGGATGAGGGAAGTTAGGGTTAGGCTGCGGTGAGCACACAGGGGATGAGGGAAGTTAGGGTTAGGCTGCGGGGAGCGCACAGGAGATGAGGGAAGTTAGGGTTAGGCTGCGGTGAGCACACAGGGGATGAGGGAAGTTAGGGTTAGGCTGCGGGGAGCGCACAGGGGATGAGGGAAGTTAGGGTTAGGCTGCGGGGAGGGCACAGGGAATGAGGGAAGTTAGGGTTAGGCTGCGGGGAGGGCACAGGGGATGAGGGAAGTTAGGGTTAGGCTGCGGGGAGCGCACAGGGGATGAGGGAAGTTAGGGTTAGGCTGCGGGGAGCGCACAGGGGATGAGGGAAGTTAGGGTTAGGTTGCGGAAGGGGTGGGATAGGGTTAGGCTGCGGGAGCACACAGGGGATGAGGGAAGTTAGGGTTAGGCTGCGGGGAGCACACAGGGGATGAGGGCAGTTAGGGTTAGGCTGCGGGGAACGCACTGGGGATGAGGGAAGTTAGGGTTAGGCTGCGGAGAGGGCACAGGGAATGAGGGAAGTTAGGGTTAGGCTGCGGGGAGCACACAGGGGATGAGGGAAGTTAGGGTTAGGCTGCGGGAGCACACAGGGGATGAGGGAAGTTAGGGTTAGGCTGCGGGAGCACACAGGGGATGAGGGAAGTTAGGGTTAGGCTGCAGGGAGCGCACAGGGGATGAGGGAAGTTAGGGTTAGGCTGCGGAAAGGGTGGGATAGGGTTAGGCTGTGGGGAGCACACAGGGGATGAGGGAAGTTAGGGTTAGGCTGTGGGGAGCGCACAGGGGATGAGGGCAGTTAGGGTTAGGCTGCGGGGAGTGCACAAGGGATGAGGGAAGTTAGGGTTAGGCTGTGGGGAGCACACAGGGGATGAGGGAAGTTAGGGTTAGGCTGTGGGGAGCACACAGGGGATGGGGAAGTTAGGGTTAGGCTGCGGGAGCACACGGGATGAGGGAAGTTAGGGTTAGGCTGCGGGGAGCGCACAGGGGATGAGGGAAGTTAGGGTTAGGCTGCGGTGAGCACACAGGGGATGAGGGAAGTTAGGGTTAGGCTGCGGGGAGCGCACAGGGGATGAGGGAAGTTAGGGTTAGGCTGCGGGGAGCGAACAGGAGATGAGGGAAGTTAGGGTTAGGCTGCGGTGAGCACACAGGGGATGAGGGAAGTTAGGATTAGGCTGCGGGGAGCGCACAGGGGATGAGGGAAGTTAGGGTTAGGCTGCGGTGAGCACACGGGATGAGGGAAGTTAGGGTTAGGCTGCGGGGAGCGCACAGGAGATGAGGGAAGTTAGGGTTAGGCTGCGGTGAGCACACAGGGGATGAGGGAAGTTAGGGTTAGGCTGCGGGGAGCGCACAGGAGATGAGGGAAGTTAGGGTTAGGCTGCGGTGAGCACACAGGGGATGAGGGAAGTTAGGGTTAGGCTGCGGGGAGCGCACAGGGGATGAGGGAAGTTAGGGTTAGGCTGCGGTGAGCACACAGGGGATGAGGGAAGTTAGGGTTAGGCTGCGGGGAGCGCACAGGAGATGAGGGAAGTTAGGGTTAGGCTGCGGTGAGCACACAGGGGATGAGGGAAGTTAGGGTTAGGCTGCGGGGAGCGCACAGGGGATAAGGGAAGTTAGGGTTAGGCTGCGGGGAGCGCACAGGGGATGAGGGAAGTTAGGGTTAGGCTGCGGGGAGCGCACAGGGGATGAGGGAAGTTAGGGTTAGGCTGCGGGGAGCGCACAGGAGATGAGGGAAGTTAGGGTTAGGCTGCGGGGAGCGCACAGGGGATGAGGGAAGTTAGGGTTAGGCTGCGGGGAGCGCACAGGGGATGAGGGAAGTTAGGGTTAGGCTGCGGGGAGCGCACAGGAGATGAGGGAAGTTAGGGTTAGGCTGCGGGGAGCGCACAGGGGATGAGGGAAGTTAGGGTTAGGCTGCGGGGAGGGCACAGGGGATGAGGGAAGTTAGGGTTAGGCTGCGGGGAGCACACAGGGGATGAGGGAAGTTAGGGTTAGGCTGCGGAAGGGGTGGGATAGGGTTAGGCTGAGGGGAGCACACAGGGGATGAGGGCAGTTAGGGTTAGGCTGCGGGGAGCGCACAGGGGATGAGGGAAGTTAGGGTTAGGCTGCGGGGAGGGCACAGGGGATGAGGGAAGTTAGGGTTAGGCTGCGGGGAGCGCACAGGAGATGAGGGAAGTTAGGGTTAGGCTGCGGGGAGCGCACAGGGGATGAGGGAAGTTAGGGTTAGGCTGCGGGGAGGGCACAGGGGATGAGGGAAGTTAGGGTTAGGCTGCGGAATGGGTGGGATAGGGTTAGGCTGTGGGGAGCGCACAGGGGATGAGGGAAGTTAGGGTTAGGCTGCGGGGAGCGCACAGGGGATGAGGGAAGTTAGGGTTAGGCTGCGGGGAGCGCACAGGGGATGAGGGAAGTTAGGGTTAGGTTGCGGAAGGGGTGGGATAGGGTTAGGCTGCGGGAGCACACAGGGGATGAGGGAAGTTAGGGTTAGGCTGCGGGGAGCACACAGGGGATGAGGGCAGTTAGGGTTAGGCTGCGGGGAACGCACTGGGGATGAGGGAAGTTAGGGTTAGGCTGCGGGGAGGGCACAGGGAATGAGGGAAGTTAGGGTTAGGCTGCGGGGAGCACACAGGGGATGAGGGAAGTTAGGGTTAGGCTGTGGGGAGCACACAGGGGATGAGGGAAGTTAGGGTTAGGCTGCGGGGGCACACAGGGGATGAGGGAAGTCAGGGTAAGGCTGTGGGGAGCACACAGGGGATGAGGGAAGTTAGGGTTAGGCTGTGGGGAGCACACAGGGGATGAGGGAAGTTAGGGTTAGGCTGCGGGGGCACACAGGGGATGAGGGAAGTCAGGGTTAGGCTGCAGGAGCACACAGGGGATGAGGGAAGTTAGGGTTAGACTGCGGGGAGCGCACAGGGAATGAGGGAAGTTAGGGTTAGGCTGCGGAAAGGGTGGGATAGGGTTAGGCTGTGGGGAGCACACAGGGGATGAGGGAAGTTAGGGATAGGCTGTGGGGAGCGCACAGGGGATGAGGGCAGTTAGGGTTAGGCTGCGGGGAGTGCACAGGGGATGAGGGAAGTTAGGGTTAGGCTGCGGGGAGCACACAGGGGAGGAGGGAAGTTAGGGTTAGGCTGTGGGGAGCACACAGGGGATGAGGGAAGATAGGGTTAGGCTGTGGGGAGCACACAGGGGATGAGGGAAGTTAGGGTTAGGCTGCGGGAGCACACAGGGGATGAGGGAAGTTAGGGTTAGGCTGCGGGGAGCACACAAGGAATGAGGGAAGTTAGGGTTAGGCTGCGGGGAGCACACAGGGGATGAGGGAAGTTAGGGTTAGGCTGCGGGGAGCACACAGGGGATGAGGGAAGTTAGGGTTAGGCTGCGGGGAGTGCACAGGCGATGAGGGAAGTTAGGGTTAGGCTGCGGGGAGCGCACAGGGGATGAGGGAAGTTAGGGTTAGGCTGCGGTGAGCGCACAGGGGATGAGGGAAGTTAGGGTTAGGCTGCGGTGAGCGCACTGGGGATGAGGGAAGTTAGGGTTAGGCTGAGGGGAGGGCACAGGGAATGAGGGAAGTTAGGGTTAGGCTGCGGGGAGGGCACAGGGAATGAGGGAAGTTAGGGTTAGGCTGCGGGAGCACACAGGGGATGAGGGAAGTTAGGGTTAGGCTGCGGGGAGCGCACAGGGGATGAGGGAAGTTAGGGTTAGGCTGCGGGGAGCGCACAGGGGATGAGGGAAGTTAGGGTTAGGTTGCGGAAGGGGTGGGATAGGGTTAGGCTGCGGGAGCACACAGGGGATGAGGGAAGTTAGGGTTAGGCTGCGGGGAGCACACAGGGGATGAGGGCAGTTAGGGTTAGGCTGCGGGGAACGCACTGGGGATGAGGGTAGTTAGGGTTAGGCTGCGGGGAGGGCACAGGGAATGAGGGAAGTTAGGGTTAGGCTGCGGGGAGCACACAGGGGATGAGGGAAGTTAGGGTTAGGCTGCGGGAGCACACAGGGGATGAGGGAAGTTAGGGTTAGGCTGCGGGAGCACACAGGGGATGAGGGAAGTTAGGGTTAGGCTGCGGGGAGCGCACAGGGGATGAGGGAAGTTAGGGTTAGGCTGCGGAAAGGGTGGGATAGGGTTAGGCTGTGGGGAGCACACAGGGGATGAGGGAAGTTAGGGTTAGGCTGTGGGGAGCGCACAGGGGATGAGGGCAGTTAGGGTTAGGCTGCGGGGAGTGCACAGGGGATGAGGGAAGTTAGGGTTAGGCTGCGGGGAGCACACAGGGGATGAGGGAAGTTAGGGTTAGGCTGTGGGGAGCACACAGGTGATGAGGGAAGTTAGGGTTAGGCTGTGGGGAGCACACAGGGGATGAGGGAAGTTAGGGTTAGGCTGCGGGAGCACACAGGGGATGAGGGAAGTTAGGGTTAGGCTGCGGGGAACGCACAGGGGATGAGGGAAGTTAGGGTTAGGCTGCGGGGAGCACACAGGGAATGAGGGAAGTTAGGGTTAGGCTGCGGGGAGCACACAGGGGATGAGGGAAGTTAGGGTTAGGCTGCGGGGAGCGCACAGGGGATGAGGGAAGTTAGGGTTAGGCTGCGGGGAGCGCACAGGGGATGAGGGAAGTTAGGGTTAGGCTGCGGGGAGCGCACAGGGGATGAGGGAAGTTAGGGTTAGGTTGCGGAAGGGGTGGGATAGGGTTAGGCTGCGGGAGCACACAGGGGATGAGGGAAGTTAGGGTTAGGCTGCGGGGAGCACACAGGGGATGAGGGCAGTTAGGGTTAGGCTGCGGGGAACGCACTGGGGATGAGGGAAGTTAGGGTTAGGCTGCGGGGAGGGCACAGGGAATAAGGGAAGTTAGGGTTAGGCTGTGGGGAGCACACAGGGGATGAGGGAAGTTAGGGTTAGGCTGCGGGGGCACACAGGGGATGAGGGAAGTCAGGCTAAGGCTGTGGGGAGCACACAGGGGATGAGGGAAGTTAGGGTTAGGCTGCGGGAGCACACAGGGGATGAGGGAAGTTAGGGTTAGGCTGCGGGAGCACACAGGGGATGAGGGAAGTTAGGGTTAGGCTGCGGGGAGCGCACAGGGGATGAGGGAAGTTAGGGTTAGGCTGCGGGGGCACACAGGGGATGAGGGAAGTTAGGGTTAGGCTGCGGGAGCACACAGGGGATCAGGGAAGTTAGGGTTAGACTGCGGGGAGCGCACAGGGGATGAGGGAAGTTAGGGTTAGGCTGCGGGGAGCACACAGGGGATGAGGGAAGTTAGGGTTAGGCTGCGGGGAGTGCACAGGGAATGAGGGAAGTTAGGGTTAGACTGCGGGGAGCGCACAGGGAATGAGGGAAGTTAGGGTTAGGCTGCGGGAGTACACAGGGGATGAGGGAAGTTAGGGTTAGGCTGCGGGGAGCGCACAGGGGATGAGGGAAGTTAGGGTTAGGCTGCGGAATGGGTGGGATAGGGTTAGGCTGTGGGGAGCGCACAGGGGATGAGGGAAGTTAGGGTTAGGTTGCGGAAGGGGTGGGATAGGGTTAGGCTGCGGGAGCACACAGGGGATGAGGGAAGTTAGGGTTAGGCTGCGGGGAGCACACAGGGGATGAGGGCAGTTAGGGTTAGGCTGCGGGGAACGCACTGGGGATGAGGGAAGTTAGGGTTAGGCTGCGGTGAGGGCACAGGGAATGAGGGAAGTTAGGGTTAGGCTGCGGGGAGCACACAGGGGATGAGGGAAGTTAGGGTTAGGCTGCGGGGAGCACACAGGGGATGAGGGAAGTTAGGGTTAGGCTGTGGCGAGCACACAGGGGATGAGGGAAGTTAGGGTTAGGCTGCGGGGGCACACAGGGGATGAGGGAAGTTAGGGTTAGGCTGTGGGGAGCACACAGGGGATGAGGGAAGTTAGGGTTAGGCTGCGGGAGCACACAGGGGATGAGGGAAGTTAGGGTTAGGCTGCGGGAGCACACGGGATGAGGGAAGTTAGGGTTAGGCTGCGGGGAGCGCACAGGGGATGAGGGAAGTTAGGGTTAGGCTGCGGGGAGCGCACAGGGGATGAGGGAAGTTAGGGTTAGGCTGCGGGGAGCGCACAGGGGATGAGGTAAGTTAGGGTTAGGTTGCGGAAGGGGTGGGATAGGGTTAGGCTGCGGGAGCACACAGGGGATGAGGGAAGTTAGGGTTAGGCTGCGGGGAGCACACAGGGGATGAGGGCAGTTAGGGTTAGGCTGCGGGGAACGCACTGGGGATGAGGGAAGTTAGGGTTAGGCTGCGGGGAGGGCACAGGGAATGAGGGAAGTTAGGGTTAGGCTGCGGGGAGCACACAGGGGATGAGGGAAGTTAGGGTTAGGCTGCGGGAGCACACAGGGAATGAGGGAAGTTAGGGTTAGGCTGCGGGAGCACACAGGGGATGAGGGAAGTTAGGGTTAGGCTGCGGGGAGCGCACAGGGGATGAGGGAAGTTAGGGTTAGGCTGCGGAAAGGGTGGGATAGGGTTAGGCTGTGGGGAGCACACAGGGGATGAGGGAAGTTAGGGTTAGGCTGTGGGGAGCGCACAGGGGATGAGGGAAGTTAGGGTTAGGCTGCGGTGAGCACACAGGGGATGAGGGAAGTTAGGGTTAGGCTGCGGGGAGCGCACAGGAGATGAGGGAAGTTAGGGTTAGGCTGCGGTGAGCACACAGGGGATGAGGGAAGTTAGGGTTAGGCTGCGGGGAGCGCACAGGGGATGAGGGAAGTTAGGGTTAGGCTGCGGGGAGCGCACAGGGGATGAGGGAAGTTAGGGTTAGGCTGCGGGGAGCGCACAGGGGATGAGGGAAGTTAGGGTTAGGCTGCGGGGAGCGCACAGGAGATGAGGGAAGTTAGGGTTAGGCTGCGGGGAGCGCACAGGGGATGAGGGAAGTTAGGGTTAGGCTGCGGGGAGCGCACAGGGGATGAGGGAAGTTAGGGTTAGGCTGCGGGGAGCGCACAGGAGATGAGGGAAGTTAGGGTTAGGCTGCGGGGAGCGCACAGGGGATGAGGGAAGTTAGGGTTAGGCTGCGGGGAGGGCACAGGGGATGAGGGAAGTTAGGGTTAGGCTGCGGGGAGCACACAGGGGATGAGGGAAGTTAGGGTTAGGCTGCGGAAGGGGTGGGATAGGGTTAGGCTGAGGGGAGCACACAGGGGATGAGGGCAGTTAGGGTTAGGCTGCGGGGAGCGCACAGGGGATGAGGGAAGTTAGGGTTAGGCTGCGGGGAGGGCACAGGGGATGAGGGAAGTTAGGGTTAGGCTGCGGGGAGCGCACAGGAGATGAGGGAAGTTAGGGTTAGGCTGCGGGGAGCGCACAGGGGATGAGGGAAGTTAGGGTTAGGCTGCGGGGAGGGCACAGGGGATGAGGGAAGTTGGGGTTAGGCTGCGGAATGGGTGGGATAGGGTTAGGCTGTGGGGAGCGCACAGGGGATGAGGGAAGTTAGGGTTAGGCTGCGGGGAGCGCACAGGGGATGAGGGAAGTTAGGGTTAGGCTGCGGGGAGCGCACAGGGGATGAGGGAAGTTAGGGTTAGGTTGCGGAAGGGGTGGGATAGGGTTAGGCTGCGGGAGCACACAGGGGATGAGGGAAGTTAGGGTTAGGCTGCGGGGAGCACACAGGGGATGAGGGCAGTTAGGGTTAGGCTGCGGGGAACGCACTGGGGATGAGGGAAGTTAGGGTTAGGCTGCGGGGAGGGCACAGGGAATGAGGGAAGTTAGGGTTAGGCTGCGGGGAGCACACAGGGGATGAGGGAAGTTAGGGTTAGGCTGTGGGGAGCACACAGGGGATGAGGGAAGTTAGGGTTAGGCTGCGGGGGCACACAGGGGATGAGGGAAGTCAGGGTAAGGCTGTGGGGAGCACACAGGGGATGAGGGAAGTTAGGGTTAGGCTGTGGGGAGCACACAGGGGATGAGGGAAGTTAGGGTTAGGCTGCGGGGGCACACAGGGGATGAGGGAAGTCAGGGTAAGGCTGTGGGGAGCACACAGGGGATGAGGGAAGTTAGGGTTAGGCTGCGGGAGCACACAGGGGATGAGGGAAGTTAGGGTTAGGCTGCAGGAGCACACAGGGGATGAGGGAAGTTAGGGTTAGGCTGCGGGGAGCGCACAGGGGATGAGGGAAGTTAGGGTTAGGCTGCGGGGGCACACAGGGGATGAGGGAAGTTAGGGTTAGGCTGCGGGAGCACACAGGGGATCAGGGAAGTTAGGGTTAGACTGCGGGGAGCGCACAGGGGATGAGGGAAGTTAGGGTTAGGCTGCGGGGAGCACACAGGGGATGAGGGAAGTTAGGGTTAGGCTGCGGGGAGTGCACAGGGAATGAGGGAAGTTAGGGTTAGACTGCGGGGAGCGCACAGGGAATGAGGGAAGTTAGGGTTAGGCTGCGGAAAGGGTGGGATAGGGTTAGGCTGTGGGGAGCACACAGGGGATGAGGGAAGATAGGGTTAGGCTGTGGGGAGCGCACAGGGGATGAGGGCAGTTAGGGTTAGGCTGCGGGGAGTGCACAGGGGATGAGGGAAGTTAGGGTTAGGCTGCGGGGAGCACACAGGGGAGGAGGGAAGTTAGGGTTAGGCTGTGGGGAGCACACAGGGGATGAGGGAAGATAGGGTTAGGCTGTGGGGAGCACACAGGGGATGAGGGAAGTTAGGGTTAGGCTGCGGGAGCACACAGGGGATGAGGGAAGTTAGGGTTAGGCTGCGGGGAGCACACAAGGAATGAGGGAAGTTAGGGTTAGGCTGCGGGGAGCACACAGGGGATGAGGGAAGTTAGGGTTAGGCTGCGGGGAGCACACAGGGGATGAGGGAAGTTAGGGTTAGGCTGCGGGGAGTGCACAGGCGATGAGGGAAGTTAGGGTTAGGCTGCGGGGAGCGCACAGGGGATGAGGGAAGTTAGGGTTAGGCTGCGGTGAGCGCACAGGGGATGAGGGAAGTTAGGGTTAGGCTGCGGTGAGCGCACTGGGGATGAGGGAAGTTAGGGTTAGGCTGAGGGGAGGGCACAGGGAATGAGGGAAGTTAGGGTTAGGCTGCGGGGAGGGCACAGGGAATGAGGGAAGTTAGGGTTAGGCTGCGGGAGCACACAGGGGATGAGGGAAGTTAGGGTTAGGCTGCGGGGAGCGCACAGGGGATGAGGGAAGTTAGGGTTAGGCTGCGGGGAGCGCACAGGGGATGAGGGAAGTTAGGGTTAGGTTGCGGAAGGGGTGGGATAGGGTTAGGCTGCGGGAGCACACAGGGGATGAGGGAAGTTAGGGTTAGGCTGCGGGGAGCACACAGGGGATGAGGGCAGTTAGGGTTAGGCTGCGGGGAACGCACTGGGGATGAGGGTAGTTAGGGTTAGGCTGCGGGGAGGGCACAGGGAATGAGGGAAGTTAGGGTTAGGCTGCGGGGAGCACACAGGGGATGAGGGAAGTTAGGGTTAGGCTGCGGGAGCACACAGGGGATGAGGGAAGTTAGGGTTAGGCTGCGGGAGCACACAGGGGATGAGGGAAGTTAGGGTTAGGCTGCGGGGAGCGCACAGGGGATGAGGGAAGTTAGGGTTAGGCTGCGGAAAGGGTGGGATAGGGTTAGGCTGTGGGGAGCACACAGGGGATGAGGGAAGTTAGGGTTAGGCTGTGGGGAGCGCACAGGGGATGAGGGCAGTTAGGGTTAGGCTGCGGGGAGTGCACAGGGGATGAGGGAAGTTAGGGTTAGGCTGCGGGGAGCACACAGGGGATGAGGGAAGTTAGGGTTAGGCTGTGGGGAGCACACAGGTGATGAGGGAAGTTAG
The DNA here is from genome assembly GCF_028390025.1 of Pseudophryne corroboree. Lineage (NCBI taxonomy): Eukaryota > Metazoa > Chordata > Amphibia > Anura > Myobatrachidae > Pseudophryne > Pseudophryne corroboree. The sequence continues at coordinate 344,167,800 of NC_086454.1, read as the reverse complement.
GGTTAGGCTGTGGGGAGCACACAGGGGATGAGGGAAGTTAGGGTTAGGCTGCGGGAGCACACAGGGGATGAGGGAAGTTAGGGTTAGGCTGCGGGGAACGCACAGGGGATGAGGGAAGTTAGGGTTAGGCTGCGGGGAGCACACAGGGAATGAGGGAAGTTAGGGTTAGGCTGCGGGGAGCACACAGGGGATGAGGGAAGTTAGGGTTAGGCTGCGGGGAGCGCACAGGGGATGAGGGAAGTTAGGGTTAGGCTGCGGGGAGCGCACAGGGGATGAGGGAAGTTAGGGTTAGGCTGCGGGGAGCGCACAGGGGATGAGGGAAGTTAGGGTTAGGTTGCGGAAGGGGTGGGATAGGGTTAGGCTGCGGGAGCACACAGGGGATGAGGGAAGTTAGGGTTAGGCTGCGGGGAGCACACAGGGGATGAGGGCAGTTAGGGTTAGGCTGCGGGGAACGCACTGGGGATGAGGGAAGTTAGGGTTAGGCTGCGGGGAGGGCACAGGGAATGAGGGAAGTTAGGGTTAGGCTGCGGGGAGCACACAGGGGATGAGGGAAGTTAGGGTTAGGCTGTGGGGAGCACACAGGGGATGAGGGAAGTTAGGGTTAGGCTGCGGGGGCACACAGGGGATGAGGGAAGTCAGGCTAAGGCTGTGGGGAGCACACAGGGGATGAGGGAAGTTAGGGTTAGGCTGCGGGAGCACACAGGGGATGAGGGAAGTTAGGGTTAGGCTGCGGGAGCACACAGGGGATGAGGGAAGTTAGGGTTAGGCTGCGGGGAGCGCACAGGGGATGAGGGAAGTTAGGGTTAGGCTGCGGGGGCACACAGGGGATGAGGGAAGTTAGGGTTAGGCTGCGGGAGCACACAGGGGATCAGGGAAGTTAGGGTTAGACTGCGGGGAGCGCACAGGGGATGAGGGAAGTTAGGGTTAGGCTGCGGGGAGCACACAGGGGATGAGGGAAGTTAGGGTTAGGCTGCGGGGAGTGCACAGGGAATGAGGGAAGTTAGGGTTAGACTGCGGGGAGCGCACAGGGAATGAGGGAAGTTAGGGTTAGGCTGCGGGAGTACACAGGGGATGAGGGAAGTTAGGGTTAGGCTGCGGGGAGCGCACAGGGGATGAGGGAAGTTAGGGTTAGGCTGCGGAATGGGTGGGATAGGGTTAGGCTGTGGGGAGCGCACAGGGGATGAGGGAAGTTAGGGTTAGGTTGCGGAAGGGGTGGGATAGGGTTAGGCTGCGGGAGCACACAGGGGATGAGGGAAGTTAGGGTTAGGCTGCGGGGAGCACACAGGGGATGAGGGCAGTTAGGGTTAGGCTGCGGGGAACGCACTGGGGATGAGGGAAGTTAGGGTTAGGCTGCGGTGAGGGCACAGGGAATGAGGGAAGTTAGGGTTAGGCTGCGGGGAGCGCACAGGGGATGAGGGAAGTTAGGGTTAGGCTGCGGAAAGGGTGGGATAGGGTTAGGCTGTGGGGAGCACACAGGGGATGAGGGAAGTTAGGGTTAGGCTGTGGGGAGCGCACAGGGGATGAGGGAAGTTAGGGTTAGGCTGCGGTGAGCACACAGGGGATGAGGGAAGTTAGGGTTAGGCTGCGGGGAGCGCACAGGAGATGAGGGAAGTTAGGGTTAGGCTGCGGTGAGCACACAGGGGATGAGGGAAGTTAGGGTTAGGCTGCGGGGAGCGCACAGGGGATGAGGGAAGTTAGGGTTAGGCTGCGGGGAGCGCACAGGGGATGAGGGAAGTTAGGGTTAGGCTGCGGGGAGCGCACAGGGGATGAGGGAAGTTAGGGTTAGGCTGCGGGGAGCGCACAGGAGATGAGGGAAGTTAGGGTTAGGCTGCGGGGAGCGCACAGGGGATGAGGGAAGTTAGGGTTAGGCTGCGGGGAGCGCACAGGGGATGAGGGAAGTTAGGGTTAGGCTGCGGGGAGCGCACAGGAGATGAGGGAAGTTAGGGTTAGGCTGCGGGGAGCGCACAGGGGATGAGGGAAGTTAGGGTTAGGCTGCGGGGAGGGCACAGGGGATGAGGGAAGTTAGGGTTAGGCTGCGGGGAGCACACAGGGGATGAGGGAAGTTAGGGTTAGGCTGCGGAAGGGGTGGGATAGGGTTAGGCTGAGGGGAGCACACAGGGGATGAGGGCAGTTAGGGTTAGGCTGCGGGGAGCGCACAGGGGATGAGGGAAGTTAGGGTTAGGCTGCGGGGAGGGCACAGGGGATGAGGGAAGTTAGGGTTAGGCTGCGGGGAGCGCACAGGAGATGAGGGAAGTTAGGGTTAGGCTGCGGGGAGCGCACAGGGGATGAGGGAAGTTAGGGTTAGGCTGCGGGGAGGGCACAGGGGATGAGGGAAGTTAGGGTTAGGCTGCGGGGAGCGCACAGGGGATGAGGGAAGTTAGGGTTAGGCTGCGGGGAGCGCACAGGGGATGAGGGAAGTTAGGGTTAGGTTGCGGAAGGGGTGGGATAGGGTTAGGCTGCGGGAGCACACAGGGGATGAGGGAAGTTAGGGTTAGGCTGCGGGGAGCACACAGGGGATGAGGGCAGTTAGGGTTAGGCTGCGGGGAACGCACTGGGGATGAGGGAAGTTAGGGTTAGGCTGCGGGGAGGGCACAGGGAATGAGGGAAGTTAGGGTTAGGCTGCGGGGAGCACACAGGGGATGAGGGAAGTTAGGGTTAGGCTGTGGGGAGCACACAGGGGATGAGGGAAGTTAGGGTTAGGCTGCGGGGGCACACAGGGGATGAGGGAAGTCAGGGTAAGGCTGTGGGGAGCACACAGGGGATGAGGGAAGTTAGGGTTAGGCTGTGGGGAGCACACAGGGGATGAGGGAAGTTAGGGTTAGGCTGCGGGGGCACACAGGGGATGAGGGAAGTCAGGGTAAGGCTGTGGGGAGCACACAGGGGATGAGGGAAGTTAGGGTTAGGCTGCGGGAGCACACAGGGGATGAGGGAAGTTAGGGTTAGGCTGCAGGAGCACACAGGGGATGAGGGAAGTTAGGGTTAGGCTGCGGGGAGCGCACAGGGGATGAGGGAAGTTAGGGTTAGGCTGCGGGGGCACACAGGGGATGAGGGAAGTTAGGGTTAGGCTGCGGGAGCACACAGGGGATCAGGGAAGTTAGGGTTAGACTGCGGGGAGCGCACAGGGGATGAGGGAAGTTAGGGTTAGGCTGCGGGGAGCACACAGGGGATGAGGGAAGTTAGGGTTAGGCTGCGGGGAGTGCACAGGGAATGAGGGAAGTTAGGGTTAGACTGCGGGGAGCGCACAGGGAATGAGGGAAGTTAGGGTTAGGCTGCGGAAAGGGTGGGATAGGGTTAGGCTGTGGGGAGCACACAGGGGATGAGGGAAGTTAGGGTTAGGCTGTGGGGAGCGCACAGGGGATGAGGGCAGTTAGGGTTAGGCTGCGGGGAGTGCACAGGGGATGAGGGAAGTTAGGGTTAGGCTGCGGGGAGCACACAGGGGAGGAGGGAAGTTAGGGTTAGGCTGTGGGGAGCACACAGGGGATGAGGGAAGATAGGGTTAGGCTGTGGGGAGCACACAGGGGATGAGGGAAGTTAGGGTTAGGCTGCGGGAGCACACAGGGGATGAGGGAAGTTAGGGTTAGGCTGCGGGGAGCACACAAGGAATGAGGGAAGTTAGGGTTAGGCTGCGGGGAGCACACAGGGGATGAGGGAAGTTAGGGTTAGGCTGCGGGGAGCACACAGGGGATGAGGGAAGTTAGGGTTAGGCTGCGGGGAGTGCACAGGCGATGAGGGAAGTTAGGGTTAGGCTGCAGGGAGCGCACAGGGGATGAGGGAAGTTAGGGTTAGGCTGCGGTGAGCGCACAGGGGATGAGGGAAGTTAGGGTTAGGCTGCGGTGAGCGCACTGGGGATGAGGGAAGTTAGGGTTAGGCTGAGGGGAGGGCACAGGGAATGAGGGAAGTTAGGGTTAGGCTGCGGGGAGGGCACAGGGAATGAGGGAAGTTAGGGTTAGGCTGCGGGAGCACACAGGGGATGAGGGAAGTTAGGGTTAGGCTGCGGGGAGCGCACAGCGGATGAGGGAAGTTAGGGTTAGGCTGTGGGGAGCGCACAGGGGATGAGGGAAGTTAGGGTTAGGTTGCGGAAGGGGTGGGATAGGGTTAGGCTGCGGGAGCACACAGGGGATGAGGGAAGTTAGGGTTAGGCTGCGGGGAGCACACAGGGGATGAGGGCAGTTAGGGTTAGGCTGCGGGGAACGCACTGGGGATGAGGGTAGTTAGGGTTAGGCTGCGGGGAGGGCACAGGGAATGAGGGAAGTTAGGGTTAGGCTGCGGGGAGCACACAGGGGATGAGGGAAGTTAGGGTTAGGCTGCGGGAGCACACAGGGGATGAGGGAAGTTAGGGTTAGGCTGCGGGAGCACACAGGGGATGAGGGAAGTTAGGGTTAGGCTGCGGGGAGCGCACAGGGGATGAGGGAAGTTAGGGTTAGGCTGCGGAAAGGGTGGGATAGGGTTAGGCTGTGGGGAGCACACAGGGGATGAGGGAAGTTAGGGTTAGGCTGTGGGGAGCGCACAGGGGATGAGGGCAGTTAGGGTTAGGCTGCGGGGAGTGCACAGGGGATGAGGGAAGTTAGGGTTAGGCTGCGGGGAGCACACAGGGGATGAGGGAAGTTAGGGTTAGGCTGTGGGGAGCACACAGGTGATGAGGGAAGTTAGGGTTAGGCTGTGGGGAGCACACAGGGGATGAGGGAAGTTAGGGTTAGGCTGCGGGAGCACACAGGGGATGAGGGAAGTTAGGGTTAGGCTGCGGGGAACGCACAGGGGATGAGGGAAGTTAGGGTTAGGCTGCGGGGAGCACACAGGGAATGAGGGAAGTTAGGGTTAGGCTGCGGGGAGCACACAGGGGATGAGGGAAGTTAGGGTTAGGCTGCGGGGAGCGCACAGGGGATGAGGGAAGTTAGGGTTAGGCTGCGGGGAGCGCACAGGGGATGAGGGAAGTTAGGGTTAGGCTGCGGGGAGCGCACAGGGGATGAGGGAAGTTAGGGTTAGGTTGCGGAAGGGGTGGGATAGGGTTAGGCTGCGGGAGCACACAGGGGATGAGGGAAGTTAGGGTTAGGCTGCGGGGAGCACACAGGGGATGAGGGCAGTTAGGGTTAGGCTGCGGGGAACGCGCTGGGGATGAGGGAAGTTAGGGTTAGGCTGCGGGGAGGGCACAGGGAATGAGGGAAGTTAGGGTTAGGCTGCGGGGAGCACACAGGGGATGAGGGAAGTTAGGGTTAGGCTGTGGGGAGCACACAGGGGATGAGGGAAGTTAGGGTTAGGCTGCGGGGGCACACAGGGGATGAGGGAAGTCAGGCTAAGGCTGTGGGGAGCACACAGGGGATGAGGGAAGTTAGGGTTAGGCTGCGGGAGCACACAGGGGATGAGGGAAGTTAGGGTTAGGCTGCGGGAGCACACAGGGGATGAGGGAAGTTAGGGTTAGGCTGCGGGGAGCGCACAGGGGATGAGGGAAGTTAGGGTTAGGCTGCGGGGGCACACAGGGGATGAGGGAAGTTAGGGTTAGGCTGCGGGAGCACACAGGGGATCAGGGAAGTTAGGGTTAGACTGCGGGGAGCGCACAGGGGATGAGGGAAGTTAGGGTTAGGCTGCGGGGAGCACACAGGGGATGAGGGAAGTTAGGGTTAGGCTGCGGGGAGTGCACAGGGAATGAGGGAAGTTAGGGTTAGACTGCGGGGAGCGCACAGGGAATGAGGGAAGTTAGGGTTAGGCTGCGGGAGTACACAGGGGATGAGGGAAGTTAGGGTTAGGCTGCGGGGAGCGCACAGGGGATGAGGGAAGTTAGGGTTAGGCTGCGGAATGGGTGGGATAGGGTTAGGCTGTGGGGAGCGCACAGGGGATGAGGGAAGTTAGGGTTAGGTTGCGGAAGGGGTGGGATAGGGTTAGGCTGCGGGAGCACACAGGGGATGAGGGAAGTTAGGGTTAGGCTGCGGGGAGCACACAGGGGATGAGGGCAGTTAGGGTTAGGCTGCGGGGAACGCACTGGGGATGAGGGAAGTTAGGGTTAGGCTGCGGTGAGGGCACAGGGAATGAGGGAAGTTAGGGTTAGGCTGCGGGGAGCACACAGGGGATGAGGGAAGTTAGGGTTAGGCTGCGGGGAGCACACAGGGGATGAGGGAAGTTAGGGTTAGGCTGTGGCGAGCACACAGGGGATGAGGGAAGTTAGGGTTAGGCTGCGGGGGCACACAGGGGATGAGGGAAGTTAGGGTTAGGCTGTGGGGAGCACACAGGGGATGAGGGAAGTTAGGGTTAGGCTGCGGGAGCACACAGGGGATGAGGGAAGTTAGGGTTAGGCTGCGGGAGCACACGGGATGAGGGAAGTTAGGGTTAGGCTGCGGGGAGCGCACAGGGGATGAGGGAAGTTAGGGTTAGGCTGCGGGGAGCGCACAGGGGATGAGGGAAGTTAGGGTTAGGCTGCGGGGAGCGCACAGGGGATGAGGTAAGTTAGGGTTAGGTTGCGGAAGGGGTGGGATAGGGTTAGGCTGCGGGAGCACACAGGGGATGAGGGAAGTTAGGGTTAGGCTGCGGGGAGCACACAGGGGATGAGGGCAGTTAGGGTTAGGCTGCGGGGAACGCACTGGGGATGAGGGAAGTTAGGGTTAGGCTGCGGGGAGGGCACAGGGAATGAGGGAAGTTAGGGTTAGGCTGCGGGGAGCACACAGGGGATGAGGGAAGTTAGGGTTAGGCTGCGGGAGCACACAGGGAATGAGGGAAGTTAGGGTTAGGCTGCGGGAGCACACAGAGGATGAGGGAAGTTAGGGTTAGGCTGCGGGGAGCGCACAGGGGATGAGGGAAGTTAGGGTTAGGCTGCGGAAAGGGTGGGATAGGGTTAGGCTGTGGGGAGCACACAGGGGATGAGGGAAGTTAGGGTTAGGCTGTGGGGAGCGCACAGGGGATGAGGGCAGTTAGGGTTAGGCTGCGGGGAGTGCACAGGGGATGAGGGAAGTTAGGGTTAGGCTGCGGGGAGCACACAGGGGATGAGGGAAGTTAGGGTTAGGCTGTGGGGAGCATACAGGGGATGAGGGAAGTTAGGGTTAGGCTGTGGGGAGCACACAGGGGATGAGGGAAGTTAGGGTTAGGCTGCGGGAGTGCACAGGGGATGAGGGAAGTTAGGGTTAGGCTGTGGGGAGCACACAGGGGTTGAGGGCAGTTAGGGTTAGGCTGCGGGGAACGCACTGGGGATGAGGGAAGTTAGGGTTAGGCTGCGGGGAGGGCACAGGGAATGAGGGAAGTTAGGGTTAGGCTGCGGGGAGCACACAGGGGATGAGGGAAGTTAGGGTTAGGCTGCGGGAGCACACAGGGGATGAGGGAAGTTAGGGTTAGGCTGTGGGGAGCGCACAGGGGATGAGGGAAGTTAGGGTTAGGCTGCGGAAAGGGTGGGATAGGGTTAGGCTGTGGGGAGCACACAGGGGATGAGGGAAGTTAGGGTTAGGCTGTGGGGAGCGCACAGGGGATGAGGGCAGTTAGGATTAGGCTGCGGGGAGTGCACAGGGGATGAGGGAAGTTAGGGTTAGGCTGCGGGGAGCACACAGGGGATGAGGGAAGTTAGGGTTAGGCTGTGGGGAGCATACAGGGGATGAGGGAAGTTAGGGTTAGGCTGTGGGGAGCACACAGGGGATGAGGGAAGTTAGGGTTAGGCTGCGGGAGCACACAGGGGATGAGGGAAGTTAGGGTTAGGCTGCGGGGAGCGCACAGAGGATGAGGGAAGTTAGGGTTAGGCTGCGGGGAGCACACAGGGAATGAGGGAAGTTAGGGTTAGGCTGCGGGGAGCACACAGGGGATGAGGGAAGTTAGGGTTAGGCTGCGGGGAGCACACAGGGGATGAGGGAAGTTAGGGTTAGGCTGCGGTGAGCGCACAGGGGATGAGGGAAGTTAGGGTTAGGCTGCGGTGAGCGCACAGGTGATGAGGGAAGTTAGGGTTAGGCTGCGGGGAGGGCACAGGGAATGAGGGAAGTTAGGGTTAGGCTGCGGGGAGGGCACAGGGGATGAGGGAAGTTAGGGTTAGGCTGCGGGGAGCGCACAGGGGATGAGGGAAGTTAGGGTTAGGCTGCGGGGAGCGCACAGGGGATGAGGGAAGTTAGGGTTAGGTTGCGGAAGGGGTGGGATAGGGTTAGGCTGCGGGAGCACACAGGGGATGAGGGAAGTTAGGGTTAGGCTGCGGGGAGCACACAGGGGATGAGGGCAGTTAGGGTTAGGCTGTGGGGAACGCACTGGGGATGAGGGAAGTTAGGGTTAGGCTGCGGGGAGGGCACAGGGAATGAGGGAAGTTAGGGTTAGGCTGCGGGGAGCACACAGGGGATGAGGGAAGTTAGGGTTAGGCTGCGGGAGCACACAGGGGATGAGGGAAGTTAGGGTTAGGCTGCGGGAGCACACAGGGGATGAGGGAAGTTAGGGTTAGGCTGCAGGGAGCGCACAGGGGATGAGGGAAGTTAGGGTTAGGCTGCGGAAAGGGTGGGATAGGGTTAGGCTGTGGGGAGCACACAGGGGATGAGGGAAGTTAGGGTTAGGCTGTGGGGAGCGCACAGGGGATGAGGGCAGTTAGGGTTAGGCTGCGGGGAGTGCACAAGGGATGAGGGAAGTTAGGGTTAGGCTGTGGGGAGCACACAGGGGATGAGGGAAGTTAGGGTTAGGCTGTGGGGAGCACACAGGGGATGGGGAAGTTAGGGTTAGGCTGCGGGAGCACACGGGATGAGGGAAGTTAGGGTTAGGCTGCGGGGAGCGCACAGGGGATGAGGGAAGTTAGGGTTAGGCTGCGGTGAGCACACAGGGGATGAGGGAAGTTAGGGTTAGGCTGCGGGGAGCGCACAGGGGATGAGGGAAGTTAGGGTTAGGCTGCGGGGAGCGCACAGGAGATGAGGGAAGTTAGGGTTAGGCTGCGGTGAGCACACAGGGGATGAGGGAAGTTAGGGTTAGGCTGCGGGGAGCGCACAGGGGATGAGGGAAGTTAGGGTTAGGCTGCGGTGAGCACACGGGATGAGGGAAGTTAGGGTTAGGCTGCGGGGAGCGCACAGGAGATGAGGGAAGTTAGGGTTAGGCTGCGGTGAGCACACAGGGGATGAGGGAAGTTAGGGTTAGGCTGCGGGGAGCGCACAGGAGATGAGGGAAGTTAGGGTTAGGCTGCGGTGAGCACACAGGGAATGAGGGAAGTTAGGGTTAGGCTGCGGGGAGCACACAGGGGATGAGGGAAGTTAGGGTTAGGCTGCGGGGAGCGCACAGGGGATGAGGGAAGTTAGGGTTAGGCTGCGGGGAGCGCACAGGGGATGAGGGAAGTTAGGGTTAGGCTGCGGGGAGCGCACAGGGGATGAGGGAAGTTAGGGTTAGGTTGCGGAAGGGGTGGGATAGGGTTAGGCTGCGGGAGCACACAGGGGATGAGGGAAGTTAGGGTTAGGCTGCGGGAGCACACAGGGGATGAGGGAAGTTAGGGTTAGGCTGCGGGGAGCGCACAGGGGATGAGGGAAGTTAGGGTTAGGCTGCGGAAAGGGTGGGATAGGGTTAGGCTGTGGGGAGCACACAGGGGATGAGGGAAGTTAGGGTTAGGCTGTGGGGAGCGCACAGGGGATGAGGGCAGTTAGGGTTAGGCTGCGGGGAGTGCACAGGGGATGAGGGAAGTTAGGGTTAGGCTGCGGGGAGCACACAGGGGATGAGGGAAGTTAGGGTTAGGCTGTGGGGAGCACACAGGTGATGAGGGAAGTTAGGGTTAGGCTGTGGGGAGCACACAGGGGATGAGGGAAGTTAGGGTTAGGCTGCGGGAGCACACAGGGGATGAGGGAAGTTAGGGTTAGGCTGCGGGGAACGCACAGGGGATGAGGGAAGTTAGGGTTAGGCTGCGGGGAGCACACAGGGAATGAGGGAAGTTAGGGTTAGGCTGCGGGGAGCACACAGGGGATGAGGGAAGTTAGGGTTAGGCTGCGGGGAGCGCACAGGGGATGAGGGAAGTTAGGGTTAGGCTGCGGGGAGCGCACAGGGGATGAGGGAAGTTAGGGTTAGGCTGCGGGGAGCGCACAGGGGATGAGGGAAGTTAGGGTTAGGTTGCGGAAGGGGTGGGATAGGGTTAGGCTGCGGGAGCACACAGGGGATGAGGGAAGTTAGGGTTAGGCTGCGGGGAGCACACAGGGGATGAGGGCAGTTAGGGTTAGGCTGCGGGGAACGCGCTGGGGATGAGGGAAGTTAGGGTTAGGCTGCGGGGAGGGCACAGGGAATGAGGGAAGTTAGGGTTAGGCTGCGGGGAGCACACAGGGGATGAGGGAAGTTAGGGTTAGGCTGTGGGGAGCACACAGGGGATGAGGGAAGTTAGGGTTAGGCTGCGGGGGCACACAGGGGATGAGGGAAGTCAGGCTAAGGCTGTGGGGAGCACACAGGGGATGAGGGAAGTTAGGGTTAGGCTGCGGGAGCACACAGGGGATGAGGGAAGTTAGGGTTAGGCTGCGGGAGCACACAGGGGATGAGGGAAGTTAGGGTTAGGCTGCGGGGAGCGCACAGGGGATGAGGGAAGTTAGGGTTAGGCTGCGGGGGCACACAGGGGATGAGGGAAGTTAGGGTTAGGCTGCGGGAGCACACAGGGGATCAGGGAAGTTAGGGTTAGACTGCGGGGAGCGCACAGGGGATGAGGGAAGTTAGGGTTAGGCTGCGGGGAGCACACAGGGGATGAGGGAAGTTAGGGTTAGGCTGCGGGGAGTGCACAGGGAATGAGGGAAGTTAGGGTTAGACTGCGGGGAGCGCACAGGGAATGAGGGAAGTTAGGGTTAGGCTGCGGGAGTACACAGGGGATGAGGGAAGTTAGGGTTAGGCTGCGGGGAGCGCACAGGGGATGAGGGAAGTTAGGGTTAGGCTGCGGAATGGGTGGGATAGGGTTAGGCTGTGGGGAGCGCACAGGGGATGAGGGAAGTTAGGGTTAGGTTGCGGAAGGGGTGGGATAGGGTTAGGCTGCGGGAGCACACAGGGGATGAGGGAAGTTAGGGTTAGGCTGCGGGGAGCACACAGGGGATGAGGGCAGTTAGGGTTAGGCTGCGGGGAACGCACTGGGGATGAGGGAAGTTAGGGTTAGGCTGCGGTGAGGGCACAGGGAATGAGGGAAGTTAGGGTTAGGCTGCGGGGAGCACACAGGGGATGAGGGAAGTTAGGGTTAGGCTGCGGGGAGCACACAGGGGATGAGGGAAGTTAGGGTTAGGCTGTGGCGAGCACACAGGGGATGAGGGAAGTTAGGGTTAGGCTGCGGGGGCACACAGGGGATGAGGGAAGTTAGGGTTAGGCTGTGGGGAGCACACAGGGGATGAGGGAAGTTAGGGTTAGGCTGCGGGAGCACACAGGGGATGAGGGAAGTTAGGGTTAGGCTGCGGGAGCACACGGGATGAGGGAAGTTAGGGTTAGGCTGCGGGGAGCGCACAGGGGATGAGGGAAGTTAGGGTTAGGCTGCGGGGAGCGCACAGGGGATGAGGGAAGTTAGGGTTAGGCTGCGGGGAGCGCACAGGGGATGAGGTAAGTTAGGGTTAGGTTGCGGAAGGGGTGGGATAGGGTTAGGCTGCGGGAGCACACAGGGGATGAGGGAAGTTAGGGTTAGGCTGCGGGGAGCACACAGGGGATGAGGGCAGTTAGGGTTAGGCTGCGGGGAACGCACTGGGGATGAGGGAAGTTAGGGTTAGGCTGCGGGGAGGGCACAGGGAATGAGGGAAGTTAGGGTTAGGCTGCGGGGAGCACACAGGGGATGAGGGAAGTTAGGGTTAGGCTGCGGGAGCACACAGGGAATGAGGGAAGTTAGGGTTAGGCTGCGGGAGCACACAGAGGATGAGGGAAGTTAGGGTTAGGCTGCGGGGAGCGCACAGGGGATGAGGGAAGTTAGGGTTAGGCTGCGGAAAGGGTGGGATAGGGTTAGGCTGTGGGGAGCACACAGGGGATGAGGGAAGTTAGGGTTAGGCTGTGGGGAGCGCACAGGGGATGAGGGCAGTTAGGGTTAGGCTGCGGGGAGTGCACAGGGGATGAGGGAAGTTAGGGTTAGGCTGCGGGGAGCACACAGGGGATGAGGGAAGTTAGGGTTAGGCTGTGGGGAGCATACAGGGGATGAGGGAAGTTAGGGTTAGGCTGTGGGGAGCACACAGGGGATGAGGGAAGTTAGGGTTAGGCTGCGGGAGTGCACAGGGGATGAGGGAAGTTAGGGTTAGGCTGTGGGGAGCACACAGGGGTTGAGGGCAGTTAGGGTTAGGCTGCGGGGAACGCACTGGGGATGAGGGAAGTTAGGGTTAGGCTGCGGGGAGGGCACAGGGAATGAGGGAAGTTAGGGTTAGGCTGCGGGGAGCACACAGGGGATGAGGGAAGTTAGGGTTAGGCTGCGGGAGCACACAGGGGATGAGGGAAGTTAGGGTTAGGCTGTGGGGAGCGCACAGGGGATGAGGGAAGTTAGGGTTAGGCTGCGGAAAGGGTGGGATAGGGTTAGGCTGTGGGGAGCACACAGGGGATGAGGGAAGTTAGGGTTAGGCTGTGGGGAGCGCACAGGGGATGAGGGCAGTTAGGATTAGGCTGCGGGGAGTGCACAGGGGATGAGGGAAGTTAGGGTTAGGCTGCGGGGAGCACACAGGGGATGAGGGAAGTTAGGGTTAGGCTGTGGGGAGCATACAGGGGATGAGGGAAGTTAGGGTTAGGCTGTGGGGAGCACACAGGGGATGAGGGAAGTTAGGGTTAGGCTGCGGGAGCACACAGGGGATGAGGGAAGTTAGGGTTAGGCTGCGGGGAGCGCACAGAGGATGAGGGAAGTTAGGGTTAGGCTGCGGGGAGCACACAGGGAATGAGGGAAGTTAGGGTTAGGCTGCGGGGAGCACACAGGGGATGAGGGAAGTTAGGGTTAGGCTGCGGGGAGCACACAGGGGATGAGGGAAGTTAGGGTTAGGCTGCGGTGAGCGCACAGGGGATGAGGGAAGTTAGGGTTAGGCTGCGGTGAGCGCACAGGTGATGAGGGAAGTTAGGGTTAGGCTGCGGGGAGGGCACAGGGAATGAGGGAAGTTAGGGTTAGGCTGCGGGGAGGGCACAGGGGATGAGGGAAGTTAGGGTTAGGCTGCGGGGAGCGCACAGGGGATGAGGGAAGTTAGGGTTAGGCTGCGGGGAGCGCACAGGGGATGAGGGAAGTTAGGGTTAGGTTGCGGAAGGGGTGGGATAGGGTTAGGCTGCGGGAGCACACAGGGGATGAGGGAAGTTAGGGTTAGGCTGCGGGGAGCACACAGGGGATGAGGGCAGTTAGGGTTAGGCTGTGGGGAACGCACTGGGGATGAGGGAAGTTAGGGTTAGGCTGCGGGGAGGGCACAGGGAATGAGGGAAGTTAGGGTTAGGCTGCGGGGAGCACACAGGGGATGAGGGAAGTTAGGGTTAGGCTGCGGGAGCACACAGGGGATGAGGGAAGTTAGGGTTAGGCTGCGGGAGCACACAGGGGATGAGGGAAGTTAGGGTTAGGCTGCAGGGAGCGCACAGGGGATGAGGGAAGTTAGGGTTAGGCTGCGGAAAGGGTGGGATAGGGTTAGGCTGTGGGGAGCACACAGGGGATGAGGGAAGTTAGGGTTAGGCTGTGGGGAGCGCACAGGGGATGAGGGCAGTTAGGGTTAGGCTGCGGGGAGTGCACAAGGGATGAGGGAAGTTAGGGTTAGGCTGTGGGGAGCACACAGGGGATGAGGGAAGTTAGGGTTAGGCTGTGGGGAGCACACAGGGGATGGGGAAGTTAGGGTTAGGCTGCGGGAGCACACGGGATGAGGGAAGTTAGGGTTAGGCTGCGGGGAGCGCACAGGGGATGAGGGAAGTTAGGGTTAGGCTGCGGTGAGCACACAGGGGATGAGGGAAGTTAGGGTTAGGCTGCGGGGAGCGCACAGGGGATGAGGGAAGTTAGGGTTAGGCTGCGGGGAGCGCACAGGAGATGAGGGAAGTTAGGGTTAGGCTGCGGTGAGCACACAGGGGATGAGGGAAGTTAGGGTTAGGCTGCGGGGAGCGCACAGGGGATGAGGGAAGTTAGGGTTAGGCTGCGGTGAGCACACGGGATGAGGGAAGTTAGGGTTAGGCTGCGGGGAGCGCACAGGAGATGAGGGAAGTTAGGGTTAGGCTGCGGTGAGCACACAGGGGATGAGGGAAGTTAGGGTTAGGCTGCGGGGAGCGCACAGGAGATGAGGGAAGTTAGGGTTAGGCTGCGGTGAGCACACAGGGGATGAGGGAAGTTAGGGTTAGGCTGCGGGGAGCGCACAGGGGATGAGGGAAGTTAGGGTTAGGCTGCGGTGAGCGCACAGGGGATGAGGGAAGTTAGGGTTAGGCTGCGGGGAGCGCACATGGGATGAGGGAAGTTAGGGTTAGGCTGCGGTGAGCACACAGGGGATGAGGGAAGTTAGGGTTAGGCTGCGGGGAGCGCACAGGGGATGAGGGAAGTTAGGGTTAGGCTGCGGGGAGGGCACAGGGGATGAGGAAAGTTAGGGTTAGGCTGCGGGGAGCGCACAGGGGATGAGGGAAGTTAGGGTTAGGCTGCGGGGAGCGCACAGGGGATGAGGGAAGTTAGGGTTAGGCTGCGGGGAGCGCACAGGAGATGAGGGAAGTTAGGGTTAGGCTGCGGGGAGCGCACAGGGGATGAGGGAAGTTAGGGTTAGGCTGCGGGGAGGGCACAGGGGATGAGGGAAGTTAGGGTTAGGCTGCGGGGAGCACACAGGGGATGAGGGAAGTTAGGGTTAGGCTGCGGAAGGGGTGGGATAGGGTTAGGCTGAGGGGAGCACACAGGGGATGAGGGCAGTTAGGGTTAGGCTGCGGGGAGCGCACAGGGGATGAGGGAAGTTAGGGTTAGGCTGCGGGGAGGGCACAGGGGATGAGGGAAGTTAGGGTTAGGCTGCGGGGAGCGCACAGGGGATGAGGGAAGTTAGGCTTTATGCTGCAGGAAGGATGGGTTATGGTTAAAATACTCGCCGGGATCTGTCGGGATTCTGCTGTCAGCATTTTCTCTGTTCTCGACCGCCAGGATTCCGATACCATTGCAATTCTTTACCGAATGCACATTTTTTTGTGCATAAACCGCAGATAAAACCTCCAATATACAGTATGTATGATGCCTGCAACGTAGAAAGCATCTATCAGCGTCAGAAGTGCATTCGCAACCAACAAGGAATAAGAAGCGTCGTCCTTATAATCTGTTACATTATGTGCACCTGCCCTTGACCATGGGGATAATTAACATCTGATCACTGGGCTGAGTTTTTTTGCTGTCCTGCTATCAGATAGTCGCCGCCTACAGGGGGAGTGTATTTTAGCTGTGCAGGTGTGCTATCGCATGTGTAGCTGAGCTGCTTGTGCAGTCTCTGCGCAGCCCAGGACTTACTCCTCCAGTGCGATTGAATCCTGCTGATCGGGGCCGGAGCTGACGTCAGACACCCTCCCTGAAAACGCTTGGACACGCCGGCGTTTTTCCGGACACTCCCTGTAAACGGTCAGTTGCCACCCACAAACGGCCTCCACCTGTCAATCACCTTGCATACGCCCGTGCGAATGGATACTTTGCACCATCTCGTCGCTGACCGGCGATGCCCGCTGTAGCCGTCCGACGCGTCAGCGCATTGCGGTGCATACGCATGCGCAGTTAGGATCTGATTGCACAGCATTCATTTACAATACGTTTTTCTCTCATTTACAATTTCCTGACATTTTCCGTCCCATTCAGAGGCTTCAGGTGCTTAGACTGTATCTACAGCTGTCACTTCCTGCTTATGTTCTATACTCTCATTATTTCCACTGCAGCCTCACTCACAAATAACACATACAGTATACGTGTCTGCCTGATCGCTGAACCCTGCAGCTCAGGTACCGTAGAGCGTATATATGCAGATATAGAGTGAGGCCGAGCGTGACGTCTGCTAGGCTAAGTTTGGGGAAAGTCAGCAGGAGATGCAGAAAGCAGCTGCGATAACACAGGGCCTGGATTACCAGCGGGGGCTTCATCCGGATGCCACAATACGGTGCTGCCTCCTGCAGGAGTGGTCCACTCTGTGAGTGATTGATGCTCTTGGTGATTGAATGGATTTGCAATCGGACAGGTGGGTAACATTACGTTTATGGGCGAATGCTTTTCCAAGTTGAGTGAGGATAAACGATTTTCTGCCAGGTCCAGTTTGCTCAGACTCAGGGGCCTAATTATAAAATGATATCTGCGGGATATTCCTCAGAAACAACGGTAGGATCCCTCAGATGTACTACAGAAGGATTGGAGATATCTGCTGTGGTTCCTTCATCTCCCACAGTAGCCTCAGCTCCCAAAGGTTTCTATGGGGAATGCGAAGCCGCCAGATTCACCAAGGTCCGGAATGTGAAGGAATCCGGAGTTTGGCCCTGATAGGTAACGCCATCTCCAGATGGCATTATCCTATAGAGGCCTATGGGCTACTGATTTCCGTTTATTTTCGAGAGGGAACCTCTGACTCTCCATTGGCCCCCGGTGACGCATTCACTGACTGACGGCCTCGCGTGCACATTGGCTGCCAGGGAACCCAAACCGAGAAGCAATGTGATGGCGTTACGCTACCATACTGCTTCCAACTCTTTGCCAGGGCAATTTTTCCCATTTTTGCAAAAAATATATATCACATCCGAAATGCGGTTTGTGATTATTATAGCTCCCAGTTCAATGACTGGTCCATGCCGTCCACCGTTTAAAAATGCCAATAACAGGCGCCAATGACTGAGCAATCCTGAACAGGGGTTAAAATGGGCCGGAACAGGGTGGAACTGCGTTCCTTCAGTTTCCTTTGGAGATGGAACAGTTCCGCCTCCTCCGGCTCACCTAACGCAGGATGTCAGCCGGCGTGCAGGGAGATAGAAACCTAGAATGTGACGGCAGATAAGAACCACTTGGCCCATCTAGTCTGCCCCTTTTTTTTTACCATATATGTACCTCAAACCTTATTTGATCCTTATTTCATTGTAAGGAGATCCTTATGTCTATCCCATGCATGTTTACATTGCTCTACTGTCTTAGGGGCCTATTTATCACCATCCACATCCAGGATGCGGATGACAGGTGATAAAATCGCCCAAACTCGCACTGCGATAATTGATTACATCACAGGGATATATCAATTATCGCGTGCAGGGACAGAGCTTGCGGTCAAGCTCTGTCCCTGCGACGACACTTTGCAGCATCATCGGGGTATTTTTAGTTAAAAATACCCTGATGTCCTGCTGCTCATGCGCCGCCGACATCGCCGCTACCGCTGCCGCCCGGTCGACACCCCCCCCTTCTTTCGTGACTACCTCGATGCGCCACGGAACCCCCCAGCAGATCAATATACTCTGGTCTGTGCTGCTTCTGCTGGGCTGCCCGGTGCCAGATCCTGTGTACTGCGGTGACCCCCGGTGCTGTAAAGTGCACCGCTGCTTCGCAGCATCATTTTACTGCATCGGGGTCACAGTGCAGCATATGGGGGACCCCGCGCCCGGCAGCACTCACCGGAGCAGCGGACACCGGCTCCCTGGACAGGTGAGTATGTTTTTTTGGGTTTTTACTTGTTTTTTTTATATTTTTTTAAGACTGAAAAATATAGACACACATAGCTGATCAGTGGAGCCAGGTGCAGAGAAAGCTGGGCAAATGCCTCCCTATCGCAGTGCTGCCCTGTGAACTCGCCAGCCTGAGCTGGTCAGATTATCACATGGCACACTGCGGTATTTTTTCCAATTTTTTTTTTTTATAAATCTGGTCAGATCGCATTTCCCATTATAAGTATGAGGAATGCGATGTGGGTTACTAAAAAAAAGTGAATTAAAGTGTTTGGAGCAGTTTTCATGAAATCTGCTCCAAATGCCCTTTACTACATTCAGGTGATACTAAAATAATGTGAAAAGGGTGTGAAAACAATGTAATAATAATGTTAATAAATAGACCCCTAAGCCTCTACTACCTCTGATGGGAGGCTATTCCACTTGTCCACTACTTTTTCTGTGAGGAGATGTTTCCTCAGATTCCCCCTAAACCTCCCTCCAGTCTCAGTGTATGTCCTCGTGTTCTAATACTTCTCTTCATACGGAGAATGTTTCCCTCCTGGACTTTGTTAAAACCCTTGATATATGTGAACGTTTCTATCATGTCCCCCCTTTCCCTTCTCTGCCGGGCGCCCGCAGAGATTTTGTTACCAGCGAGCGCCCGGCTCCCTCTCCACAGCGGCAGCCGGTGGCAGGAGTTCACCCCTGAGCTACAGCTTCCGGCTCTTGCATTGTGCGCTATGGGTGAGATGTCATGTCATCTCTCCCATAATTCCGAGGAATGGGCGGCCAGACAGACAACAGCGGTCGGATACATGAGCGGTGCTTACGGTCAGTATTGTGGGTTTTTTATTTGTGTGTAAGTGGCACTACTACTGGAGGCATTACCACTGGGGGCACTACTACAGGGGGCATTAATACAGGGGGCACTACTACAGGGGGGCATTACTAATGGGGGCAATACTACAAGGGGCATTACTACTGGGGGCACTACTAATGGGGGCATCACTCCTGGGGGCATAAGAGACACTGCATAAGGGACACCACTATGGTATCCGGACTCCAGGTCGACAACAAAAAGGTCGACACGCCTTAGGTCAACGCCAATTGGTCGACACACCTTAGGTCGACATGGACAAAAGGTCGACGTGGACAAAAGGTCGACAGGAACAAGGTCGAGATGGAAAAAGGTCGACATGAGTTTTTCACAATTTTTTTCTTTTTTGGAACCTTTTCATACTTAACGATCCACGTGGACTACGATTGGAACGGTAATCTGTGCCGAGCGAATGCACCATGCCCGAAGCATGGCGAGCGAAGCGAGCCATGCGAGGGGACGCGGTGCACTAATTGGGGTTCCCGGTCACTCTACGAAAAAAACGACACCCAAAAAACATAAAAAACCCATGTCGACCTTTTTCCATGTCGACCTTGTTCCTGTCGACATTTTGTCCATGTCGACCTAAGGTGTGTCGACCTTTTTGTTGTCGACCTGGAGTCCCAGACCCACCACTACTATGGGCTCTGCATAAGGGGCACTGCCACTTTAGGCTTTACATAAAGGGCACTACCACTACAGTGGGCATTGCATAGTGGGTACTACTACTGTGGGCATTGTATAAGGGGCACTACTGCTGTGGGCATTATGTGTATTAGTGGCACTAATACTGTGGGCATTGTGTATAAGGGGCACTACTCTGTGTCATAACATGAATAAGGGACGCTACTATGCAGTGTAACGTGAATAATATTGTGCTACAGTGCTGCGTAATTTGGGATACTATTGTGCGACCACACCCCTTCTTTTTGAGGCCACACCCTTTTAGACCACACCCCTTTATGGCACATGCAGTCCCTTTATTTAATAGGCACTATGGAGGTAGGGGGGGTGAGTTCCACCACCTCTCTAGGACCACTTTAAGCACTGGTACTGTACATTACTAGTAAATTGAAACCAGCATTGGATTTTTTAATGTCTGTTCTAAACTCTCTTCACACTCAATAACAAAATAGCATAATAAAGTAATAAAGTATGTTGCTATACTATGAATGAAGCTATGAATAGGCATTTAATGGAAGTGGATGTTCCACATGACCACTGGTACAGGAAATTTCCACCTCAGTGGTACTACAAGGGATTAACATATTCACTGCACTATGGGGGGAGTTGCATCAAACCTAATACAGAGGACAAGTGGAGGAGTTCCCATGGAAACCGGTCAACCTCTTCCTATCATTTATAAAATCATTAAATAAAAGGATGGGTAGTATCTGATTAGTTGCTATGGGAAACATCTCAACCTGTCTCTCCCCATTTATCTCTTCCTTAGGTGGTAATTTATTTTAGAACAGGTGATGTTGCTCATAGCAATCACTCAGATTCTACTTTTATATAGCTGCTTCTAGAAGATTATAGATAGAATCTGATTGGTTGCTACAAAAAAACTCCCACCTTAGTAAATTTACCCCGTTGTACCTATACCCTGCACCCTGCATCCAGTTACTATACTTACCACTCCGGAGTCCCACATCGGCACTGCACAAGTCACCAGGAAAGTGACACTGCCGCCATTTTCCCGGAGATTTGTACATACACAGTACAGCTATCATCGGGAACAAGGTGCGGGAGATCCACACATGCGCAGCTGGTACAGTATCAGACAGCGGGACCGTTTCCATGAGAGGGCTCTGTCCCACGGTCAGGATTGGCACAGGCAACTGAGAGTTATTTCTGTCCACTGTCGCACTGCGGGTGTCACTCACACCTGCAACTTGTGCATGCGGCAGTGAATGGGTGGCAGGAGGGACACTGTAGAGAAATAAGGGTCAACCGTCAATACATGGCACCACCCACGTTCCTCCATTACATGACCACTCCCCGGTCCTGATCTGCGGACATCCAATGCTGGGAGGACTGGGTTGTGGACAAGAACAGACAATGGGACAAATCCTTTAGCTCTTGGGTGGAGTGAGTAGGAAATCAGGAGTTATACCAAGGCTATATCTGGGGATACTTGTGAGATACCTCCCCGCATTCATACATACATTTGTTATGGCTCATGGTTGTTTTGACCAGGGCAATCCAAGGGGTATATTCAATTGAAGTCGAAACTGCTGTCTTTTTGGAAAGACGGCAGTTTTTGACTTTTTCAGGTCGGAAGCGGTTCCGACCTATTCAATCCCCGTTTTTTTTATCCAACAAGTCGGGGAATTTGACTTGTTGTAAAGCACGTGGATCGGCATAATAGCCGCCGATCCGCGTGCTTCTGTCGGAAACGGGGCCAAATCCGACACGTTTTGGGCCCATTTCCGACCATCTCCATCCGACTTTAAAAAAAGTCGGATGGAGATGAGGGCGCTGAGAGCAACAGGGAGACGGGGGGAGAGCAGCGGCTACAGAAGCATAGCCGGAGGATGGGGCACCACCGCCGCTCGCGGCAGCGTCCGAGCCGGGTGGACGCTGCTGTGAGGTCCTCATTCTCCGGCTAAGCTGCTGTAGCCGCTGCTCTCCCAGTCTCCCCGCTGCTCTCCCAGTCTCCCCGCTGCTCTCCCCGTCTCCCCGCTGCTCTCCCCGTCTCCCCGCTGCTCTCCCAGTCTCCCCGCTGCTCTCCCCGTCTCCCCGCTGCACTCCCCGTCTCCCCGCCGCTCTCCCAGTCTCCCCGCCGCTCTCCCCGCCGCTCTCCCAGTCTCCCCGCCGCTCTCCCCGTCTCCCCGCCGCTCTCCCCCTCTCAGCACTTTCATTTCAATCCGACTTTTTTTAAAGTCGGGTTGAGATGGTCATTGAATAGGTCCTGTCGGATCCATTCCGACAAATTCATGTCAGAATGGATCCGACTTCAATTGAATATACCCCCAACTCTGCAAACACAGAGTCTCCGCCACCATCCAGCCCCTGGTAATCACAGACACAGCGGGCACAGCCACATTACATCTATTTATACAAAGGCTTATTGAGCATCTCTTCTCAGTATCCCAAACAGACAGATTTTAGGACTTAAGGGCGCACCACAACTCTTGCACCTCGAATCTCCCTAAAATGATTTTACCTCAGGGCAGTCTTATAACATTAGCCGGAAGGAGCTTTGGGAGGATCTACATTTAATGCAGACAGGGGTGTTACTGCTACTCATTATCTCCAAGGTGAGATACACCTTGTAGCAGAGGCGTAACCAGGGTAGGGTGAGTGGGGCACGTGCCCTGGGCGCCTTGGCAGGCCCAGGAGAGGGGGCGCCGCCGCCGGCCAGGGCATCATGCCCTACTCGCCCCTGTCACGCCGAAATGTGAGGGGAGCAGAGCACAGCGTCTCTCCCTCCCCTCACCTCCGCTGCCAGCACTAGCAGCGCTGCCAGCAGCGCTGCTGTGTCTGGTCTCCGGCGGCATTAGCCAATCAGAGCTTGCGGACCGGCTCCTGATTGGCTGCCGGTCCGCGAACTCTGATTGGCTAGCGAGCCGGCGCCAGACAGCCGCCGGAGACCTGGAGCGGTGCGCTCTCCTCCCCTCACATAGATATCATTGATCAACAAGCGGTGAGTGACCGGGGGGGGGG